>NC_136421.1:310207245-310389745 GCF_052625555.1 Lactuca saligna
GTCTAATCTGTTGGAACTTTGCTTATAGCCTAAAAGCATTATCCCACATTGGAGAAAGAAATAACATTAACTAGCTTTTTAAGCTTTTGTCTCCACAAAACCTTTTCAACTTAGGTCCAAAATTTACTCTTTAGCCCCTGCTTCCATAAATCCTTTCATATTAAATCCAAATGATACCAAACACCCATTGTCTTCTAAAAATATTTACAAAATAAATATTGAATTTACACTTTAACCCTTGAATACTCCAAACTATAACATTTGGCTCCCCAAACCAACACCCCATTAAATATTATGGATTTTAGGGCCACTATTCATACTAACTTTATCTATTTATTTATTTAATAAACGAGTTGTTACAGTAAAGCACCGACATGTCCTAGTTCTCCCTTTGTTGTTGCTTAAAATGAATGTTTGGACAGAGGCTTAAAAAAAACAACTTATAACAGTGGAATGGTATGTCCAAATGGTTACGCCAAGTACAAAACTTCAAGTATTCACTCGAGATCATTTAGACAATGTACTTAGCCATTTACCAAGTTGTTTCTTCATATACTAAGCATAAAAAATTTTCTCCCTTGTTTCTTCATGAAATAACCTTTAATGGTTTTAAAGTCTCAAACATGAAATACCATTTCCAAAACATAAAATGTTACAAAGTATGGCCAATAAGAAATAGTTCAGCAATTGAGGATAATGCATTTATGAAAATAAATTGGTATATTGAATTACCATAATAAACTTTGAGGTACTTAGGATTGAATTGGTCAAGAATATCATCTAGTTGCCTGTCTTGGGGATCAGGATCGTCGACTAACATGTCCTCTTTCATTCTCAGCTTCTTTAGTCATAGTTGAACGAGAGTGGCAACTTTTCACAAACCCAAACAAAACCGCCCCCAATTACATATATCATGTCAGTAAAATTCAAAGATTTCGTAACTTTGAGAAATCAATTCAGATCTTAAGCACTTCATGAAAAATAACCAAAGAAAATTAAAATGCAAGTCGATGTAAAACCCTAACATTACTCAAACATATCTTAAGAATTAATTAGAAGCCATCGCTACCAAAATCATTAATAAAACTCAAAAAAAAAATCAAAAAATAGTATTGCAACAAAGAAATTATTGAAATAATCAATAATAAAACCACTACAATTTTAAACCATAAAGTTGAAGATACAAAATCATTCCATTGGTAAGCATTCATATCTTAATTATAATGTAGGAGATGAAGAACTAGGTTCATCAAGGAATCTCAATTCTATCTCATGACTAAAGATTATTTTAAGTCAACATGATAGACCATTTATCCAAAATAGAAAATAAGCCTTTGAATTATACTTACTTGAATGTGTTTTTTGGTTTATATTTAGTTTTTAAATTGTGTTATGTGTATTACAAGAAATCTTAGATGTTTGTTAAAAGTACATATATGGTTACATGTAGGATCGCCTTAACAGTATATACGAGGGCATTTCAAATGATCATTTTTGCAATTATCTATTGAAAATAAAATAATATACATGTTTAGTTACACATGTTCAATACAATCCAACTACAACAACATAAAACATTACTATAAATGATGGATAAATAAATATATCAATAAATATATCATGAATTACAAAGTTAGTGGTTCTGGAGCCAATACTTCGAGTACGATATAGAGATCCAGCTGAAAATCTTCCAACATAGTTGTAAATTATAAAAATAAAGTTTAAAATAAAATAATGTTTTTTTCTTAAAAAAATATGACTTTAATAGTAAATTGTGTAGAAAAAACGAGGTTAGTGAGCAAACATGTACAAAAACATATTTTGTTATCCTATAAAGTTATTAACCCCTTAAAAGAATCATTTATAATCGGCTAGACTATCTGTTCATGATCAAAATGGTAATTTTCAAACACCGATAATAAATTTAACAATAAACAGGTATATATATATATAATGACTAAGTTGTTTGTTTTTTCGAAAGGAAAATGTTTGAAATCTGCGGACCACCTCTACAACCCTCTGTAGCAGAAGAGAGGGATCAAACGACTGCAACATATAATAAAAAGTTGTTTGTTTTATAACATCTGCAGACTGCTATAATAAGTTAAAGGAAGGTGTGAAAATGTTTTAAGTTAGAAGTCTTCTGAAAAACAAATAACTACGAAGGGTCAAGTGTTGTGCGTGTGCTGCGCGGCGCAACAACAAGTGCTTAGAAGATGTATTTTTTAATAAACAACACCTAAATAAATATATGAAACATATTGTATTTAACATGTCATTATAACAAATGGGAATCTTGAAACACTAATAATAAATCTAATGCTATAAAATATAACTAAATAAATGTATGGACCATACTATATTTAACATGCAAAAATCAGTGACGATGTATATCCCTATTAAATTAAATTATATGTTGTAAAGTAATATAATGTTTGTTTTTTTTTTTTTTGGCAAAATGTCTTTTTAATCGTTTATGTTTGTGAGAGGAAATATATTTTAAAAAAGTGTTTGTTTTTCCATAAAACAAAAAAAATGTATTTTTAACCTTTTTATTTACAAGACAACTAGAGAAGAATCCCGACTTTGCGGGGTTGGATACGTCAAAGGAATGGACAAAACAAGAACAACATTGGTATTTCCAAAATTACCCTTGGACTCTTTGTTTGGAGCCATGTTGAATTCTATGTCAACATCAAAGTTATTATCTTCCATACCCAGGTATGATGTCCTTCTCTTTCTAGCACATATCTCAAATCGTACAACAAAGTTATCATATTCCATACCCTTCTAGTATGAACTTTTGAAGAAGACAATATGTTATTACCAATCGAGTAGGGTCAACCACTATGGTTCATATGAAAACAATACTCAAATGATTTAAAAACAAAAGATAGGTTAGCTGATTCGAGATAGCTACTCTCCCCAAGGAAAATTTTCCAGATTTTACACAAAGATTGACTACCTCACCCCAATTCCCACTACCTTTTTATACTACCTAACATAACAAACTAAATAATATGTAAATATCTACACTGCCCCTAAAGCCCTTTTATTTGTTGAATTTCCGATATTACCCTTATCTATCATATGTGGCAGAAGTTGATGCATAACAGTTGACAACTCATCTGCAGATTTTAAGCAAATGACCATTTTGCCTTCACTTATACATTTTTTCAGAAATTATCATTATCATTACTAATCATCACACTATTTTTAATTTTTTATTATAAAAAATAAATCCTATTCACCACAACAGTAGGAAGCAAGTGATTTTTATGTTGCTAAAAATGAGATTTTTTGGGTAATGGGACACCAAACCAAACATATTTTGATAGAATTTTTTAGATATACCACAAATAATATAGAAATCATATACGACATTTCATCAAACGCCTCCCATGCGCAAATCAGTTAAGAACATATGTTTGTCCAAATCAGTGATCATCTTTTCCAATCTTTCACCCGTAACTTTCTAGATGGGAGTATGTAGGACAAATCAAAGTTGTAAAATAAGATTAAAATACCTTTTTTACTTTAATTTAAAAAATAAAGCAAAATACCTGATGACCATTCTTTATCCCAAAATATGTTTCAAAATGAAGGTCAGGAAATAGGTTCTTATTCTCAAAGCATAAGAAGCCGATGATCTAAGCGAAAAATGGACAGTCCCAAGAAGTCTTCTACAACAAAAATTAAAGAAGGTGAATCAGATAAAATAATGACCCAAAAGTAATTTTTCATAAACGGACCGAGATCGACATTCATCTCATAAAGGAAATTTGAATTTTAGAAATTTGGAGGGCCATCACCTACTCATATATAAAATCATAAATTTGAAGTTCACACATAAAGCTTTTTGTTTAAATGCAAGGATATGTAAAGAATAAAGAACATGAACATATAGTTGTAACAAATATGGTTTATGAATGTGTAAAATATGTCAACGAATAGCTCTAATGACCATCAATTAGAAACAAAACAATACATTTTATCTACTTAATTATAGATAAAGAAAGAAACATAAGCTTACATTGAAATTGGAACCACGATTTGGTTTGTTTCCATCAAGAAGTTGAAAAAACTATTAAAATCATATTTATATAAGAAAAATACAAAAAATTACAAAATATTGATATACAATAAAATGAATTGTCTCTATCCAAGCTATATCAAAATAAGCTGCCAATTTGCAAAGAAGAACAATATTTTGGTATTATTTTTTGTAATTTACTATAAAAGCAATATATATATATATATATATATATATATATATATATATATATATATATATATATATATATATATATATAAGAATTTAGAAGAATGCGGATCTGATGAGTTGCCTCAACTCATTTTTTTGGTATCGTTCTCTAACTCACCATTACTCACCCGTGAAAGCCTTGCTTCGTGTTCCACTTCTGAACCAATAGTAATACAGTACAACCAAATATATAACTAAAAATAATTAAAATTAATAAATGCAATCCTAGTATCCTAAAAACTTAATCATGATTATTTGAATGTAACAAATGTACATGTTATTTCATTTTTTTGGAATTCCAATGAGCAATCATTTATTTTTTTCCTCATAAAATAAATGAAAGTAGCATGCCAAAGATTAAAAGTAGAATGCTATTTTAAGCCATGTCTTGTGTGAAAAGTATACCGGAAAATTGGTAGTAGTTTAATATAAAAATATTTAATCATTACGAACATTCTTCAATTAAAAAAACATATATTCTTATAAAGTCCTGAGTATCTAAATCACATATAGTTATAGAAATACAACAAATAAAATATTTGATTTTTTTTTTTGATAATTTTTATGTACCAGTTCTTGTTCTAGCATATTGATCTCTATGATTTGCTTCATATGAGATCCCTTCATCACTTCAACTTCTTTTAATAGCTTTATGCAATAAAAATATAAGCTCGATTTGACGATAACATATAAAACAAAAAACATAGAAAATATGATTGGGCTTCCCTTCCTCAATAGATGATGACATATGGTGATCTGGGCTGTCATCTAACAGCTGAGATGAAGATGGAAACTCCTCTGTCATCTAACAGCTGGACATTCAACTTTCTAACTTGATATTTGAATCCTATCATGGAATCATTCAACAATGGAACCCCACAAGACGAACGACTTGAATCCCCTTTCATTATAGTTTCTTGCAAATCTCCTATTCAATTTTTGATTCTCGAGGTTTTCAATCATAGGCCTCATTAGCGTGATAGTTTCTTGTATTTGAATGAGCTCAGAGTGAAATTGAAAGGATTTCTTTAATATGTGTATGATGATATCTGATAGTTTAGAAACAAGGGGTCCTAGCCCAACTCCCAAATGTAACACATCATCCATTAATGAACTTGAAGAAGTTGAATTTTTGTAGTGCTAATGAACTTTGAAACATAAATTAGTGAACTTTGAAGCTGAATTGTGATTAAAAAGTATCAAAGGTGGGAGTATCTCTTGGTTCTTGTGTAAGCATCATGTAATAAAACCAGCTCCAACCCAGCCAACGAACACAAATCAGCTCCAACACAGCCAAGAGACACTTGAAGGAAATTTGAGAAAGAGAAAAAGGGTTCACCATCGGTCGGTTGGTAGTGCATAACCCTCACTTCACCTATCACTTCCATACCGAAAAATTGGTAGTAGTCTAATATAAAAATATTTAATCATTACGAACATTCTTCAATTAAAAAAACATATATTCTTATAAAGTCCTGAGTATCTAAATCACATATAGTTATAGAAATACAACAAATAAAATATTTGATTTTTTTTTTGATAATTTTTATGTACCAGTTCTTGTTCTAGCATATTGATCTCTATGATTTGCTTCATATGAGATCCCTTCATCACTTCAACTTCTTTTAATAGCTTTATGCAATAAAAATATAAGCTCGATTTGACGATAACATATAAAACAAAAAACATAGAAAATATGATTGGGCTTCCCTTCCTCAATAGATGATGACATATGGTGATCTGGGTTGTCATCTAACAGCTGAGATGAAGATGGAAACTCCTCTGTCATCTAATAGCTGGACATTCAACTTTCTAACTTGATATTTGAATCCTATCATGGAATCATTCAACAATGGAACCCCACAAGACGAACGACTTGAATCCCCTTTCATTATAGTTTCTTGCAAATCTCCTATTCAATTTTTGATTCTCGAGGTTTTCAATCATAGGCCTCATTAGCGTGATAGTTTCTTGTATTTGAATGAGCTCAGAGTGAAATTGAAAGGATTTCTTTAATATGTGTATGATGATATCTGATAGTTTAGAAACAAGGGGTCCTAGCCCAACTCCCAAATGTAACACATCATCCATTAATGAACTTGAAGAAGTTGAATTTTTGTAGTGCTAATGAACTTTGAAACATAAATTAGTGAACTTTGAAGCTGAATTGTGATTAAAAAGTATCAAACGTGGGAGTATCTCTTGGTTCTTGTGTAAGCATCATGTAATAAAACCAGCTCCAACCCAGCCAACGAACACAAATCAGCTCCAACACAGCCAAGAGACACTTGAAGGAAATTTGAGAAAGAGAAAAAGGGTTCACCATCGGTCGGTTGGTAGTGCATAACCCTCACTTCACCTATCACTTCCATACGTCCATTGCCTTACTGTATCCCCAACTTCTGATATCTTCAACCCGTGAGCATCATAGGTAATACAGTTATAGTGTAACATCCCGAGTTCAGGAGTGCAAGTTTAGGGTTCAAAGTGGAAATATGAAAGGGCAACTCGGCGAGTCCATGGGTGGACTCGGCGAGTAGGGTCGCGACTCAGGTTGCGTGTTAAGTGGCCAACTCAGCGAGTCGGAGGCTGGACTCGGCGAGTAGGCGCTGAGCAAAGAAAACCCTAATTTTGGGGGATGAGCCTTATATAAAGGACATTATACCCTCTCCCCAGCCTCTTTACCCTCTCTTGAAGTCCAGAAAACCCTAAGGTGTGTTTGTGAGTGATTTTAGGACATTTGAACCTTGGAGAACAGATTTTGGAGGAGATCTTGGAGAGATAGGAGGCTTGGAGCAAGGGGCTTTGCTAAGAATCAGATTTCTCTCATGTTGGGGCTTCCTTTGAGGTATTACTTCGTTCTTGGGTTGTTATTCATCTAGATTCATCATCTTGGAATGAGTGGAAAGTTTAGGTTGTGGTATTTTGAGATTGAAGGTTAGATCTGAGGTTGCTACATCAGATTTGGAATGGAGAAGGTCTAGAGTGCATTAAAGTCCCTGTTCTTGAGTGTTTGGTGAAGCCATCTTGTCCCAAACCCTAGCCTTAGAGTGTAAAATGCCTAGATCTCTTTGGATTCACGTAAAGTTTGCCACTTTGCGTGATGGATGGGTTGTAGAAGGGTAGATCTACGTTTTGGATCGACTGCATGGCATGGAAGGCTTTAGTATGGGTTAAGAGCTAGTGGTACTCGGCAAGTCACAAGGGTGTACTCGGCGAGTTGCTTGAAGGTGGGCTGGAACTCGACGAGTTGGAAGAACAACTCGGCGAGTTGGTTGAAGATAGCCTTGGACTTGGCGAGTTTTTTTTGGACTCGACGAGTCTGGTATTGAGGTCTTAGCCTTTCCTGGTTAAGCTAAGAATTGGTGAGTCATGGGATGAGTCAGTGAGTTGAGATGGGTCTTTTCAGTGTTGGGGGACTCGGCAAGTCAGCGGGCTGACTCGGTGAGTAGAGTCAGCTAGAAGGTTGACTTTGACTTTGACTTTGATCAAGAGTTGACCAGTTTACTTCTAAGGGCATTTTGGTATTTTGTGGTATTTATTGGGTTTAGTCTTTCGGCTTTATCAGGGGTGGAGTTCGTGTCGGAGGTTGGAGCAATGTGATCTTATCTTTTCAGTCAGCAGTTGCAATGTGAGTTATCCTCACTATATCAACAGGGTCTTAGGCACCAAGGCCGACCCTTTATCGGATTGTAATCCGAGTATTGTTGTTATGTTGTTGTTTTACTATGTTTGCATCCTGGTAGTTAGGATGGTATATGTTAGAGACCTGGTTAAGGTCGGTATCTTGGTATATAGGGTGATGATATGCTAGTGACCGATTAGGTATGTATCCTACTTAGAGTATGTCGTGCTACGTGATCTGCTAGATCGGTTTGATTGAATGTGAATTGTTATATGATTGTATGTTTATGTGCACATGGATGTTTGACTAGGGTTGGGTTGAGGCGGGACCTGCTTTGTGCTGTAAGCCAACATACCCAGGGCGGACTGGTTATTTCGAAGGCCCAACGAGCGGTCCGGATAGGCTGTAGGCCCTACGAGGGCGGACCAGACGTGCCGAGGCTCGGAGAGTGGACCAGGCCGACTGAAGGCCCGATGCGGGCGGACCAGTCATACTGTAGACTCAGAGAGTGGACCAGGTGGGTTGAAGGCCCGGTGCGGGCGGACCAACCACACTGTAGACTCAAGGGACATGACTAGGCTCGGGGGGTTGGACCAGGCGGACTGAAGGCCCGATACGGCGGACCAGTCACACAGTAGACCCAATATGCATGGTTGTTCTGTGATTGTTGTGATATAACATGTTATGTGTGTATGGTATATGTGGTTGGTATTTTGGGGGTATCTCACTAAGCTTTCGGGCTTACAGTTGTGGTTTAATGTTTTTTAGGTTTTTCAGGAGACCGTGGCAAGGCAAAGACATGATCGTACCACTCCTCGTGTTTATGTTTTATGTTATGGTTCTGGGAATCTCTGATAGTAAATTGTATTGAAAACCTTTTTGTAAAAACTTAAAGAAATTGGGATGTTTTGAAAAGTTTAAAATTGTTGAAAATTTTGGTCGTTACATATAGAAAAGGATGGATAGGTGGAGTCTCTAGAAGATGAAGTTGCAATTGAACGATCGTCGGTGAAAACGTCAGCCAACGGTTGAAAACGTATGAGCATTAGGGTTTAAAAATTGGAATCGAACGAAAAAAAAAATAGAAAATCAATTAGAATTACCTGTTGCTGTAGAAAGCTAAGATAAGCGGTGGGAAGCACGGAGAAGAATCTGGAAAAGGATTACAGATCTCCTTCGAGAGATTGGGTTGAAATGGATCGAAGCAGAGATTTTCTATGGAAGGAAGAAAGAGATGGAGCGCTGGAAGGAAGAATGGGGAAGGTCGTAAGAATTAAAGTAATGATGTAAATAGAATTAATTGGGAGGGTACTTGTGTAGGCATGTTATTGGAGAACAAACCGGTGGAGAAGATAACTACCGATGTCCATGGCGATGCAACATCTGATTGGGTGGGAGAGATGGTGAAGGATCAACCGACTCAAAACATTGTCGGTCAAGGACTAAAGCTTTAAAACATAATCGAAATAAGAGGTAGATAAATAACAAAAAACAAAATAGGAAAGAAAAAAAAATCCTACCAATCACAACCAAGAACTATTCATGTGGCACTTGTAAATTAGTGTGTGTATATATATATATATATATATATATATATATATATATATAATAATAATAATAATAATAATAATAATAATAATAATAATAATAATAATAATAATAATAATAATAATAATAATAATAAGTAGTTTCTAAATTTAAAAGATGTTTTCTAATTTCTAATTCTAATGTGGTTTTCTTTTTCCAACCTTATAACTGCCACCACTTCCACCGCCACAGTCACCGCCTCGACGATCTCCACTGCCACCACCAACCTCCACCACCAACATCGCTTGTTTTTTATAATGATTTGATAAAATTGCAAGTTTGGTCCCTGTGTTATATCAAAAACTGGATGTTCGGTCCAAAAAGTTTTGGGGTTGCATCGGTGGTCCAAAATGTTTGATTTGTTGTGGAATTAGTTCAAGGCTTAACAATCGTTTGTGCCTTCCGTTTGTGTAAAGGGTATTTCTATCAATTCACACCCCTTCTTTTAATATCTTATTAAATTAACCTCCCTAACGTCTACTTCCCTTATTAATAGATCCAACGTGTGGTCCCCTTTTTCCCTAAATCGATATCTCCTCCTGGTAAAATCGAAATCGTCTCTCCTACACTCAAAATCAACAATGGCGAGGTGTTTCTGTGGTCAAATGGCACTAGTGCGAACGACTTGGACTAATTTGGGCGACATTTTTGGGGATGCCCTAAAGAAGTTAGTATTCATGTGGTTGGTTATGAAGATTTTTCACCGATCACTCAATTTCTTCTTATAAATGTTCAAGTATGATATTGGAAAAATAAAGGAAGAAAAATCAAAACTAAAGTTGTACCTGATATGTAGCTGGGTTTTTTTTGTGTTTGTCTTTTTTCTAATGAAGTAATTCGTCCATGTATTAGGGGTATATTTTGTGGTAGACGTGGGAAGATTGCAATGTTTGTGAATGTATGCTTTTGGACATGCAAGTGAATGTAGTGTTTTGGTTAGTGGGTAATGAGTTATTTGTTGCAAACATCTAAATATTTAGGTTCAACTAGACATAGCAGTGATGGGATAAACTGTTAATGCTTAACATAACCAAAATAGCATCAAAAGTAAATAACCATTGTTTGCACGTACTAAATTCTCGTTACATGACCAAAAACATCATTCTAAACGAAAGGTAAAGTTGTCCAGATTATCAAACAACATAAAACAGACACCCAAAATAACATTACAATGGTTCCCAAAAGTAACAACACATTACACAGTGTTAATCCAACAAGTCGACACATCAATTTCCTCCTTGCCACTTACAAGTTCTTGCGTTATGTCCACTGTTTTTACACTTGCATTATGTACCTCAGTTGTGGGGTTTTCATTATCATCATTTTCATCTATTTCATCCATTTGTACAATAGTTACATTCCTAACAAGTTTAGGATTCATAGAGTAGGTAAGTAACTTTGTCTCACCATGTTCAATATATACCCTCATGATTTTGTGATCACACACATATTGGGCAAAAGTTTGTAAATCATCATCATTGCCTAAGGGTTTAAGACCAAAGTGGAAGTCTCCACCAGGCACAAAGATGTGATAGTAAATAACAGGAGGAACACCGTACCTGAACCCTTTCATGATAACATCCAACTCATGAATTGAAAACTCGTCTATATCCACCATGTCGACATAGTTCACACTTCCGTCAATGTACTGAACATCAGGAAACTTGGTGAACTCACCTCCATGGTATAACTTGATGGTAAATAATGTTGGGTGGCCATCTTCAAACAAACAACAAAAATAAGTTCAGAAGCATGATTTCACATATAAAAGATGTAATGTACAGAGAAATTACAAAATCCGTACCATAAGCCACCTTTGCGTTGAACGGTTTGTCCAAGAGCCTTACACTCCACATTGATATGTTCATACACTGAAATGACAACGATCACAAAAAAAAAAACTTCACTTTGAGATTAGGGCTTTTGGGTAATGAACGAAGACAAAAGTGATAGGAGAGTCAATTAACAAACTGCATCGGGGAGTTGGCGGTAGGTATCAGTTAATTAGGAGGATAAGGTTTAATTTAATAAGATATTAAAAGAAGGGGTGTGAACTGACAGAAATACCCTCACACAAACGGAGGGCACAAACGACTGTCAAGCCTTTGGATCAGTTCCACAACAAATTGAACATTTTGGACTACCGGTGCAACTCCAAAACTTTTTGGACAAAACATCCAATTTTTGACATACCACTAGACCAAACATGCAATTTTGTCTAATGATTTTAGCAAACAATTTTTTTACTATGACTAAAAAAATAAGAATGAAAAGACTTTTGGTCCAGGTAGAGATAACATATTTTATCTTTTTCAAAACAAACAACATCTAATTAAAAAATAAAAATAAATACAGATTCGACTCTTTTAGAGAAAAAGTGCAAATTTCGCTGCCCATTATTTTTATATATCTGTTTTCATAACGGTGTACGGTGGTTCTTCAAGTTTCCCCAACAGGTAAGCAACCGATCACTCCTCCATTTTGATTCATTTGCCGCAGATGCGTGTTTCCCCTTTTGTTATTCAATTGATGATTGTAATTTTGAGTTTCATTTTAGCGGCGATTTATTAAACCCTAACGAAGACAATTGAATTCTGTGATTTTCCACAGAATCATAAACATCGACGGTTGCCTCCACTGATTTTGGTATCGTCAGCTATGAATACGCGAAGGTTTTTCTTCTGTTTTATTTTCTGCACCTTGATTTAATGTTGAATTTCATATGTTCGCATGGTTTGCTGATTAGATCAGTAGGTTATCGCTTCGGAACTGCTAGGATTTATTTTTAGATCTAGTAATCTAAGTGTATATTAAGTAAACATGATTTTACTCGATTCTCATGGAAATTGAGAATCAAGCGTATCTTAGATTCGATTCAGGTTCTTGTTTCTCGCATGAAGGAAATATCACATCTTTGCTTACATTATCGGTATAGAGATTATAATATTCAAGTAAATATTTTACTCGATTCTTATGAACTTGCTAATATTCTGCTTCCTTTTTTGTTTTTTGGAATTAGTTTAGGTGTTGTTTGTTTGGACGACTATTTTGAAAGCGATTATTGCCTATAACCAAAATCATAATAAGATGATGATACTAAGTTGATAAATTTTAGGGATAGATAGATAATCATATGTTTTTCTTACAACTTGTTACCTATCCATTCACAAACTGATTAAATCTTAGTTTCCCAAAATAAATTCATCAATCAACCTGCCTTAGCTTCCATAACTAGATTGAAGATTCAAACAAAATGTGTCTTAATATGTTATTACAGTTTGCAAACATTTAGAAAACAAATTATGCTGCATCATTTTCTATGATATCACAAGAACAACTGCAACATGATTGATTTATTCAAAGTTTAAAGTTTAAGCATGAATACTATCCTTTTCAATGCAGAGATGTGCGTGGAAACAGAGCTGCTCTGTTTGATGAAATTGAAGATGGTGGAATTAGAGCCTCATCTTCTTACTCCTCCCATGAAATTGATGAACAGGAGAATGATAGAGCAATGGATGGGCTGCAAGATAGGGTTCTTATGCTGAAAAGGGTAAGCATCAAAACATATAATAATCTTAATAAAGGAAACAAGTTTTACAAATTGATATAAAAAAATACAAGATTTTAATAATGTCATCAATCATCTCAACAGTTGACAGGTGATATCCATGAAGAAGTAGAAGGTCATAACCGCATGTTGGATAGAATGGTATGTTAAAATTTTACAAAAAAATCTTTTATCTCTCTTGATAAGTTTTTTATAAATTTAATTATTATTTTTTAATGATTAGGGGAATGATATGGATTCTTCAAGAGGTCTACTCTCTGGTACAATGGATAAATTCAAAACGGTATGTTGTATTAAAAGTAGCAAATATTTGTTAATATTGATAAATAATACACAGTGATTGATGTTTTCAGGTATTTGAAACAAAATCAAGCAGAAGGATGTTTACACTTGTGGCTTCATTTGTGGTGGGTTTTTTGGTGATATATTATCTGACTAGATAAATAATTTGGGATTCAGAATCAGATGAGAACCAAAATGAATGTTGGAATGTTGGAATTTGCAAGTGGTTGTTTGTGTAAAGAAATAGAGATTTATTTGTGTGCTGTGATGTGCTGTGCTGTGCTGTGGGTTTGAAGTTTGAGGATAAAGTATATCGACTTTTGACTGTTTGTACTTTGTATATGTAATCTGTTGGCTTCTATTGTTTATTTTTTCCATCGTGCTTTTCATGTTTATTTCATAAAAAAATGTCTCAATAGAAAAAATTAGTAAGTTTATTTCATAAAATAAAGGTATAAATAGAAAAAATCAGTAAATCTAGTTGATAGATAGAAAAAATTAGTAAGTTTATTTCGTAAAAAAAAGTATAAATAGAAAAAATCAGTAAATCTAGTTGATAGATAGAAAAAATTAGTAAGTTTATTTCATAAAAAAAAAAGGTATAAATAGAAAAAATAAGTAAACGTAGTTGATAGACCAAAAAATAGTGTAATTGCACCAGCCGGGAATCGAACCCGGGTCTGTACCGTGGCAGGGTACTATTCTACCACTAGACCACTGGTGCTTTTGTTCAAATCATTGAATGTTAGAAGTTATAACTTAGTACTAGAGCAAAATAGTTGGTGATTATTTCCAAATTATTTATTTTTAAATGGTTAATTTGGGTTTTCTATATCAAAGTGATGAATAAAATGAGTAAGATTAAATCATATGGATAGATATAAAGTTATTTAAAGTATAATCAAAATGTAACTTTTTGAATTCAGACTTTTGTCAAGATTGAGATACAAATATTATGTGTAAAAAAAAAATCGGTCACCTTAATTGTAGTTAAATTAATATGTATATTTTCAACTACGAGGGTGCGATGATGATGATATGCGTACATGTGATTAAAGCACTCAAAGGAGAATCCAATGAGTCAAAGAAGAACCCAATGAGTTGTCCATGTCAAGTCCTCATTGGCTAGTTGTGAACTATGCAGATTGTTAGTGTATTACATATGATAGGATTCAGATAGAGTTGGCTCAAACGAATGAGATTTATTCTAGTATAAAAAATAAAATAAAATGCATACATCCTTAATTGTTTTATTAAAGAATAACACTATAATAAAATTTTATAATCATGTTTGATATTTTAATTAATTATAAAATTTAATAATTTTTTATGACTAAAGGGAAGCGGAAATTATTGAATTCACAGTGACAAAACGATTATATCTTTAACACCAAATCGTATCTCTCCACGCAATAAGCCATGATACAAACCCTTCGTATTATGGCTACCATTTTGGAATTTAGACATCTTGGACCAAGGAAAATCATGCCATAAGGTATAGGGTTTGCACCGACTCTTTGGTAGGTAGATTTTAATTTTAAAGTTAAATGCTTTCATCATCTAATTTTAATTTATGCATGTTATTTTGATTTCCATTTGAAGAATTAAAAAAGAAATGTAATTTCTAGAAATGAGTGGATAAAGAATTTAAAAAGAAGAAGCATAAGACATAGCAAGTTCCTTTGAACCGAATATTTAAATAGGGATAATGACTTAGGAGGGTAATAAGGTTTTCAGTTTGTCCGTATTAGGTCACTAAGGTTTTTTTTGTACGTATTAAACCAATATAGTTGTTATTACCGTTTAAAAATAGTCATTTTACCTGTTTTAACGGGTAAAAAGGACTATTTCTAAACGGTAATAACAACCATATTTGTCTAATACGCACAAAAAAAAACTTTAGTGACCTAATACGGACAAACTGGAAACCTTATTACCCTCCTAAGTCATTAACCCTAATTTTAAAGACATTGAGAATATATGATCATCAACAGTAAACTACTTCGTTTAGAACTCGCATCGTCCCATATAACCTGCTATTCATGTATATGGCAAAGCTCTTCATCTATAGTCGTCCCTTTGGGGACATCCGATAAAATTGGAACGATACAGAGAAGATTAGCATTGGCCCCTGCGCAAGGATGACACACAGAAATCGAGAAATGGTCCAAATTCTTTTTAACCCTTCGCCGTCTTCTCTGGAACCCTAATCCCCTTTTCAAATGCTAATAGAGTTCCATTGTAATTCTTACGCTTCAGTAGTTCATCTACTGAAGTCATGATCAGACAACATGTGGATTCTATGGTCAGATTGATCTTCTTGTTGATGTCTTCAACCATTTGTGGCAAGTAAGGGTAATCTTTCTTTCTATAAAGTCTCCTTTAAGTTTTTTTACTTTTCCTGTCATTAAGTTTCATGCTTTATAAACTTCCGTTTTTGTGTTGCATATAGTATGTATGTATTTGTTTATGTGTTGATTTTTTTTATTCATTTTGCAATTTCAGTTTCTTAGTTCATGTTGTGGTTTTGCTTTTTATAAAATAAATGATAATAGACATCCTCTACAAGTCCATGTTGGTTTTACATTTCCATTCGTTATCAAATGTAATGTAGACATTGATGGGAGGTATCAAAGTGAGATTTTGTTTTTGTACATATAGATGTGTTCATGTAAACATTTAAATGACAAAAAAGAAGTTATTGATGAATATTGCATATTTATGTAATGAAGATCATCAATCATATGAGTTTCTGGACTTAGAAGTTCTGGAAGGGTTGTGAGATAAGTTTAAATGGAAGCAACTATTTTCAGTCAAACAAATCAGTCACATTGATTAGTAAACATGTTTTCTAAATAATTAGGGTTAATGACTTAGGAGGGTAATAAGGTTTCCAGTTTGTCCGTATTAGGTCACTAAGGTTTTTTTTGTGCGTATTAAACCAATATGGTTGTTATTACCGTTTAGAAATAGTCATTTTACCGGTTAAAACCGGTAAAATGACTATTTCTAAACAGTAATAACAACCATATTGGTCTAATACGCACAAAAAAAACCTTAGTGACCTAATACGAACAAGCTGGAAACCTTATTACCCTCCTAAGTCATTATCCCATTTAAATATACACGATAAAGAATGATCATGAGTCTTTGAGCTTTATAAACCAATTGGGCCAACTTAGTAGGAATTTGTTTACTTATAAATGTTGTGTGCTTTTATGTTTATTTTGTCCATAGTTGAAGTCTTATATGAGAATTTGTTTACTTATAAATGTTGTGTGTTTTTTATGTTTATCTTGTCCATAGTTGAAGTCTTATATTAAATCATGCAAGATGTTGCATTTAATTGTTATAGTCCCTTCAAACTGATCATAATAGCTCACCTCTACAATTTCCATTAAAAACAACCATCTACACCAATTACTTTTCTATATCCTTCAATCTACCTATCATTTACTCCCTTCAAATAAACATATATCTTTGAAATAAGGCAGTGGAATCAGGCATAATATCTAAATCAATCTTCATTATTGATTTTGGACTAGACTTCAATTGGAGGTTTCCAAAATTTCATTAATAAATTGTTTTTTTTTTTGGAAAGGGATCTTCCCTAACGAGGGTTTCCGGGCCAGCTTTCGCGCACCGACTAATCCCCCGCTGCAAACATAAAGCTTTGCTTCATGCCCTGGAGTCATTGCAGGCGAACCTCCATGGCCACAAGGGCTGAGTGGTGCTAGGATTTGAACATGGGTCAATAGGTTATCCACCATAAATTGTTTTCTTATCCATGCATAGGTGACATGGTGGTTGTCGAGGCCAACAAAATAAACAACCTTAGAAATTGCACACAAAATAGTGTATAATGGCAAGGAGATCGAATCCACGGAGATATTCAATCTGTAACTCTATGAAAATCTTTTTGTACAAATACTTGTGAAACGAAAATAAAAGTAAAAATATGGGTTTTAATCTTTTGGTTGTTTAAATAAACTAAAATTATACTAAGACTTGAAAATTACAATTCAACAAGAATAAAAGTTTGATATAAATCAATAAGAGAGAAATAGTTGACTTTGGCTTTTAGCACATGTACACTTAGTTAATTATCATTAAAAATTATGGTGCTAGACTTATGGTTTAATTTAATTTGACTATAGTGATCCAAGAAGCTTGAGATTGTTTAGATTTTTCTTGGTTAGTAAAAAAACTAGAGGAGCTCATAATATATTTTCTTAGTTAAAGTCACAATTTCCATTAAACATATAATTACTAAAAGTTCATTAACATTAAGAATTAAAAAGTCACCAAATTCAAGAGAAGTCAATAAGCTTTCACTACCATGTTGGAAAAAGGTTTTTATTTTATTATTATTTTTTTATTTTTATAATGATTGTGTGAAGTAAAAACTAACACAAGAACCACTTGTTGCTGCTAATTTGAAGATTCAATACTTAATCAAAAAATTAGCCAACCAATCACTATATATACATCTAAACTCATGAATAAATACATACAAATAAAGGAGGTTCAAATGAAAAACACTTTCATAAAAATCACCAAAATCTCATAATAATCTTCAAACAACTAATCATCCATGGATTTTGTAAAGTCCCATTTTCACAACAAAAAAATTTCATTATTATTAAGGCAAAACTTCCCAATTATGGATTCATTCTAAGAAAATCATTTATTCCCAATTACATTATTTGAAAATAAGTGTATTATATTAAATGCGGAATCCTTACTACTGTTGATGAGTGTGTACAGTCCCTCATTTGTCTTTCCATAGTCACCAATGATACCTGGAACAATAAACAACTGGGTAAGCATAAATCTTAGCAAATTTCCCAAAATACCCCATACGATAAACATACAAGCATGCATAACAGCCTACAACCTCCTAGTTGGAATGCCTAGGCCCAATCAGTCCTCAGACTGGAATGCTAACATGTAATGTGTCTAATCACCCATCGAGCTAGAATACCTAGGGTTTATTGGCCTACCGCCTTAACCCAACCGCTCTTACCGAGCCTCCATGCCTACGACTTACAGTCGGACCGCATCGGGTATCTTGGCCTACAATACAAAGCAGAACCGCCTCAACCCACTACTGCTATATGTCGACATATAAACAATCAAGGATCAAGTAGGCACATAATACATGAAAACAACAATCATACAACTCACTACTACCTACTAGTCCTCACACACCACACTCTCGCTCTACCAGCTAACCTCCATGAAATGTGTAACCATAAGTCACCAGTGGTGAGATAGCCACCTGAACAAATTATCCTACTCTAGAGCCAGAACCAAACAATGAGTAGACAAGAAAGCCTAGATCAAGAGTTCTCAGGCTATCCTATATGATTACATACACCCCTAGGTCACTCCACTGGATGATAACTAGTCTAGTATGATTAGTCATACAGATCTACTGATTACTACCTCATAACAACATCCTATATACCAGGATACAAATCTAACATATCACTACAACATAACAACATCCCAAATATCAGAATACAGATCTAACAGATTACTACAACATAGCAACATCCTAAATAACAAGATACAGATCTAATAGATCACTACAACATAGCAACATCCTAAATATCAGGATACATATCTAACAAATCACTACAACATAGCAACATCCTCAAATTCCACTTATCAACAAACACACTTTTTTGCATCATTCCATAAGTTGGCAAGCCCATATTTCCTCATCCTCAAATTCCATTTGCTTCCCACGATTCTCGAACATCTCCACACCATGCTAGTCTTTAAAAAATCTGCATTTATGCTAAAAGACTAGAAAGTGCCTAATATAGATAGAAAATAATAAAAAGGAAAATATGCATGATGATTAACAAATTTTGGAATGAAATATACTAAAATAAACTATAGAAAGAAGTAAATAAAATTAAACTATCATGACAATTGAACCAAAACTGAAAGTTCTAGCACAAATTATGTTATACACAATTACACTTTAGGACTTCATCTATAAGGATGTTTGGTTACTCATCCAAGTTGTCGATAAGTTAAAAGGGCACACTTATTCAATTCAAAAACTTCATCATCCTATTTACAATAAACTGATAATTCATCAAGATAAGACCGAGTTCATATTGTCATTAAAGTATTTACTTTCACTACCTCCATATTCTGGTTTCTCTTGTTGAAGTCTACAAAAATGATCAATATACACATTAATCCTTCCTTTATTCGCATAACCAATGTCAAGCAACCTAACATAGTCATCATCATCATCATCTGTCCAGGATCTCATCCCATATGTCGTTAATCATAGTCTCTTTGTAATCAACTAATAATTCACATTATCATAAGTGTATTCACTTTTACTAACTCCATCTTCTGGTTTCTCTTGATCAAGTTCACAAAAATGATTAATATATACCACTATTAAGAAACCTAACATAATCATCATCATATGATAATTATCTCATTAATCATTGTCCAATACACTAGTACACATCAACACACCTCTCATAAGTTAATTTTCAAGAAATAAAATAAACTTATTGTAACCCATTATTCTAAAATAAACATCAATCATAGAAGATTAAAGTGTGTTAAAGTATAATAGGGAGGTTTAGGACAAACAAGCCTTTATAGTGAACATCAACAATTAGAAACTCTAATTCATCTTCATTGAACAAACTAGCCATTGTGATATTCCTAGTAAGATAGTTTGAGTGTGAATTAGAAAAACTATAACGTACCAATCAAACAAAAATATTTTTTTCATTTTCAATTAAGGTAAAACACCATTTTCATAAAACCCATGTTAAGAAAACTCTTTCTTTCTTTTTTTTTTCCCTTCCAAAATACAATTGTTTGAAAATCAGAGTAATATAATAAATGCAGAATCTCCAATGTTACTGAAAAGTGTGTATAATCACACCTTCATCTTCCATGATCATTAATGGTACCTAAAAACATTTAATCCATAATTATAAGCCAAAGATTAGTTAGTTTGTAACGCCCGCAGATCCGGGCTAGTCAATTTAGAGGCAATAGGGGTCAAAAATGACTTTTCGACAAAAGATTATTTAGAATAAATAATCTTAACCAAGTAGTAGAATATGTCACAAGGTTTCCGTACATATAAAGAACGCCGAAATCCGAGCTATAACGAAGAAGTTATGGCCCGCCGAAGTTTTTACGGCAAAACCGGCACGACACTGGAAGACGTAAATAGTGAATTTACGATAGAAGAATTTTTAGCCTTAGCAATCTAAACAAAAGTCGTAAAATATGTTAAACTAAGAACATCGATAAAAAGAACGCCCAAATCTGACTTCGTATGAAGAAGTTGTGATTTTTCTAAGATTCGGCTTAGCAGTGTACGGCTTGAAACTCGAATTTTAGTTCGAGCAGTTTTTGGCTTACGTGACCTAAATGAGAGTTGAAGATCTCATTAATAGGAACTCAACAGTAAAAAGACAGACGAAAACGGAGTCCGTATGAAGGAGTTATGAACTCTTCGCGGTCATTTAACAGTCTAAACGCCTCCTACTGTTAAATTTAAGATCGGCCAAGAATTAGCCGATGAAGTCTAAACAAAAGTTGTAGATCTTTATTTTACCTACGCGTGGATATAAAGAACGTCTAAAACGGAGCTCGTATGCGAAAGTTATGATTTTTCTAAGTTTGAGGGCTGATACGCGATAGGGGGTGACGTGGCACCACCAGAATTGGACACGTGGCACCACCAGAAGGCCACCACATGGACCAACTCGGCGAGTAGGTCCCCCCTACTCGGTGAGTCCATCAGATTCCACCCCTATAAATAGAGGTGCCGGGTTCCCTCATTTCCTCACCCCTCACCCCTCTTCTTTCTCTCTCTAAACTCTCTCTCTAAGCTCCCTAACCCCCCTAAAAGCCTAGGTAAACCCCCTAGCACCCGAAGGAAGCCCCGAGGCTCCCGGAGTCTCGAGAAAAGAGCCTTTCGGCTCGGGAACGCTGCTCCAGCGAAGCCCGGTTTTCGAGAAAAACCCGTTGTAAGTGAGCTACGCCTAACCTATCTTTAGTTTAGCTTATGTTTTAATATAGGAATGTTATTAGGTCCTGAAAATAATTATTTGGGCTATTATTATGAGTTATATTGAGTGTTATTTAACGCTTATATAATAATAATAATAATAGCTATACTATTAATTAGTCGCGGTTATCGTTAGACTAAACCCTAGTGGTGTTGATACTAGGTTTTATCAAAGGAAAGTGTGTTGAGAGTATCGAAGTGCTGTCCGAGTGTTGAGTCACCACCTATCAGGTGAGTGGATAGTTACTTTTAGCTTACACATAGATATGAAGTATTTTATATAAATTACGTGTTGTGTGTGTATATTATCTGTATACTTGCTATCTATGCTGGATGAACGTTTTATACATGTTTTCAATGATTTAAATTGTATATGTATTTTATATCTACAAAATGTGTTGGATAAAACATGGGTAGATGTATTAGTTGTTGTGTGATAAAATGAAATAATGAGATGCCTCGTTATAGCTGTTCTTGATGATCTAGTCATCTAGCGGAGTATAGATGACGACCACGGACTATTCTAGACAGTCCAGTGGAACACTAGCAGGCTCGCAACCTGTAGGTGTTTATTTGAACTGTGTATTTATTCGAACTGTGTGTTCATTCGAACTGTGTGAACTGTGTGCTCACCAGATATACTCCATCCCAATGATAGTCCTTTGACTAGGTCCCTTGTGTTAGATGTTTTAGGGACGTAATGTGAGAATAACGGGAATGGGTAATTGGGTTGATTGTTTGATGTTTAAAAATAATAATTATATTATTGTGGGTTGAAAACCCTATGTACTCACCAGGTTTCCCAACCTGACCCACTCAGTTTATTTATATCATAGGTGTTGATACGAAGTCACTTTACACTGAGAGATTTAAAGAGATGTAGATCACTAGTGTAAATAAATGTAAGTTCTGTTTATGCTTATGTTTCTGTATTAACGATGACATCCCAAACATTTTGAAATGAATAAAATACGTTCCTTCGAAAATGTTTTAATAACGTATTTATCATATATTTCTGGGAACAAATTCCGCAACATTTTCATTAAAAGAAGTACTCTGATTTTTATAAAGCATAAACAAAATCGGTCTTTTCTGGCCGTGAAAATGGGGATGTCACATAGTTCCCCAAAATACCACATACATCACAACATAATGGACAAATAAGGGTTATCAACGACCCTAGGACTATCAACAGTCATGAGGACTATCAACAGTCGTAAGTATCACATGCAACACAAAAATATAAACAATTATGGGTTATCAACAATCTTGGGACTATCAACAGTCCTATGGGCTCGCAACAACCCTATAGATTCTCAGGAACTCTGTATATTATCAATAATTCTGGAATTATCAGTAATTTAATAATACTAATAAAAACAATAAAAATAAGACTAAGCTAGTTTAGAATGCACATCACTACGACATAGGTAATAAAGTGAGAAGAATCACTACCGCATACCGGGCCTCATACACCGCTCTATGTCACCACTGGAAGATCACTAATGAAGGCAATAACTATATATAATCAGAGGTTAGATAGACAATCGAACAAGTGATCCCACTCTACAGCCATAACCAAACAAGGAATATGCAAGAAAGCCTATATCAAGAGTTCTCGGGATATCCTACATGATTGCATACAACCCCTTGGGCACTCAACTAGAGGATCACCGACCTCCTTGTACTCTAACCAGAATACCACTAGTCCTATATCCTAAAACCCGAGGATATATACTATAACACATACTATAGTGAAGAAACTCACCTAAATCAAAGACCCGAGGAACACAACAACACCCTCACTCCCTACACCAAATATCACCAAAGCAAGATAAATCCTCAATCAATAAACCATGTCCTTCAAGTTTGACCCCAAAGTCAAACTGGTCAAAAGTCAATGACCAACAATCAACAAAAGGTTAATGGTCAACCAAGTCAACACCCACCACGACGTGGAGACCTCTTGGCCACGTCAGGACAAAATAGTGGACAATCAGGACACTACCACGTGGTGGAAAACCTTGGTAATGTCATCGTCCATGGTAGAAAGACATATTCTTTATTAAGAGCTTAATCCTTACAGATGTAAACCCACAACTTCAGATCTAGTACTTTTCAATGGCTTAATGGATAAAGTTTCCAACTTTATCCATTAGGACATCACCCCAAGGCAAGATCTACAACCCTAAGTCCATTACGTCCTTAATTAGTCTATAACTTGAGCATAGACACAAGGTACTCCAAACATGAATCTTTTTCTTATTCATCAAAAGCTTATTGACCTTAATAAGCCACCATAAGCTTTAGTGTTATTCAAACTCCAAGTGTATTCAAGGAATGGAGCAAAATCATATAAAATAAACTTAAATTTGCATTAAGAATAACAAAGGTTAAGATGAGAGCTTTATACCTCCAACAACTTAGAAATCTAAAGAAGATGATGGATCCAAGCTGGTCCCTTGCTCCCTTGCACCAAAATGATCTTCTTCATTCCTCAAGCTCCACCAAAATCCAAGAACAACATCTTCAATCAAGCAAAAAAGCTCTTAATCATCTATGGAGGCTAGGGTTTCATGTTGAAGGGTTGGAGGTTGAAGAGGATGCCCTAATCCTTGAGATTAGGTGCTTAAATACAGAAGAAACCCTAAAACTTCATGGGATTAGGATGCAGTAGTTTCCACATCGTGGCATTCCTTTTGCCACATCGTGGTGGCCATCAGATGTGCGATTCATGTATTTGACATGCCACATCGTTGTGCTTCATTCACCACTTTTTTGTACTAGTTTTTTCCCAATAACCTTACCTTTGATTTCGTCCCTAACTGATCCATCCCGGAAACCGGGTGTTACAATTCTCCCCCACTTAAATTAGATTTCGTCCTTAAAATCAGTCCTTACAAATTGCCTCTTATATACAATATCACCCACTTGCAGGTTTTCTAATCCTACTTCAATGGCACTGACTAGCACAACTCTCTTACCATGGTTAGCTGTTATCACCTAAAGGCCTTCACGAATAGATGAAAAGTCTATTATTGGATGAGATGTCAAACAATCGATCTCTCAACTGTCATAACACTGAATCAATGCCCTACCCAAATGACTACTTCAGAAACCAAAGACGATTAAACGTTTTAGCAAAAATTTATGCCCATTCAGGGAAACAACAATTAACCACATTGCAAGGAACTAATCCCATAACCATAATTCGAAGACTCCAAGGTCGTGTCCGAAAATATGACAAACAATTCCATCCTATAAATCAATCACGCTGACCAAAAATTCACAAATTTGATTTGTTCAAGATCTCCCCGGCCTTGCGCCATCCCACAGATAAATTGAATCATGGAAATCATAGCCGTCCTCTATCTCCGATAACCTCACATATAATGTACTAGTGAAATCCTAGACGGAACCCAATCAAACATACACTAAACCAAACTATATACCTACTCGACTCTAACAACCCTGATCCACTAACTACTAACAACTCTCTGGCTTACCCCTGATCTGCCAACCACCAACGAATCTCGGGATTACCCTCGATCCGTCAACCACTAATGAATCTTGAGCTTACCCCCTATCGGTCAAACACCAACGACTCTCAAGCTTACCCCGATCCACCAACTGTTGCTAAAGCCACTCAACCTAACATAGGCATACACCAAACCTATGAAACTTAACTATCCCAATTAGGCCTTTGGGTCATGATTCGTACCCCCATGTACCAATCAAACAAGAACAGATAAGGAGAGCCTTATCAAAACCCTTAAATTAAGCTTTTAACACCCTAGGACCCTTTAGCATGATGATGCCCCGCGAAACACTAACACAAACTGCGTTTAAAAACATTTGAAAGGAACTTCGTAATCTGGGAACGACCCCAATGCAAAGCCCTGAAGATTAAACAGTTGTGTGAAAGTATTTAACTTAAAATTTTTTTGGCTGAAGACTGTATCCTGGTACGATGTTCTCTTGTTACAAAAATCTCCACTTTCCCCACTTGGAATATACAAATTATTGGAACGCAACCAATACGAGTCTAAAGCTCCAAATCGAACTAATTGGAGTACTACTGATAGATGTCATTTTATGCATCTTTTAGGATAGTTTTTATTAGCATTATGCATCATATTTTATGTCTTTAGTTTAAATAATGTTCAGCTCATGACTTTCGTCAGAATTCCTATACTGCTAGTGTTTTTGTGTTGTTTTCAGATAATTCGAGTGGAGTGGTACTTTGGGAGCAGTTGGATGCATATTTGGAGCCTAAATGGAGTTTGAATTGAAGAAGGATGCTAAGGAATGACTTGGAATGCTTAAACTGAAGAATCCCAACCGAAAACCAAAAATACGATCGCACTTTTGGACATCTGCGATCACATTTGTTGATTGAGGATTGTTAAAGTCGAAAAAGTCATCAGATGGAAAAATCACAAAAAAAGATAGTATTTCCTTGATTATGCGATCGCATTTCTATGACGCAACTCAAAAAATGTCAAAAATAGTGTTGTACTTCATTAACTGATAAATTTGGAGATTTTGAGAAACAATGTGATCGCATATATATATATATATATATATATATATATATATATATATATATATATATATATATATATATATATATATATATATGCGATCATGGTTTTGGCTAACTTGCTTAGGAAGCTTCTGACATGCCTATAAATATAATCCTTCTGATTAGATTGTATAGTCGATTCTTGAAGTTCCAGATGACAAAAAGATGATTTCTTAGGCAATTTCTCTCCGATTTCAGCGATGTCTGAAGATCTGAAAACTACATTTAGTTAGCAAGATTAATTAGTTATTTTCTATTTTTATTAGTTTTAATTTGTTTTTAGCCTTGTTTGGCTAAAACCTTAGTTTTCCGTTCTGCAATAGACAAATACTTTTTATGTGACCAGTTATCAAATTTTGTTTTCATTGTGTGCTTATATCTGGTTGTTTCAGTTTTGATCTTAATGAATGTTTGATTTTTAATTCTTGTTAGTCTAGTCAATTTTCAGACTTTTTAGAATAAGTTTGAGTATTTCAGGATTTCACACTTTAGAGATATCAAGAGAGAGGATGCACTAGGGTTATTGTTCAACACTGTTATTCCAAAACTCTAAGAAATTAGAGTTTACTGGCTGAATAAAATATTTTCTGACAAAAACCCTAAATCTGAGAGTATATATATGAGAACTAGTCATTATTTTCATTTTTCCAAAAACTCAAGATCCAAAACCCATTCTCTCTCAAATATCATCCAAAAAGATTTTCAAGATCTTCAATCTAGTAAGTGTTTCTAGCTTCCTTAAGTGATTATATGGTTTGATCTAGTGTTTTAACACACTTCTAACTGTGAAATCATTCCAAAAAGGTTTATTCTTCCTTTTCACCAAGAACACACACTAGTGTTCTTGGACTTTTAGCTCATTTCAAGCTTCCACATAGTAAGTACTTCTATCCTAGAGTCTTTTAAAGATTTTTATACATCTTAATATCAAGGAAATCACCCAAGAACACCAAGAACTAGGTGTTCACGTAAACACCAAGTTAAGGTGCCTTAGGGTGCTTTAGTCCATCTCAAGCCTTTGTAACAAGTCTAAATCCTTCCTTGATGTGTATAAGTCCATGAAAAGCACCAAAGTCACTCACTTTTATGTGTTTATGGTTTGGGGATCTCCTAAAACTGTAAACACCCCAAAAGGTGTATAAATGTCCCATATTTATTCCTTATGCCTAGAATCCAACCTAGACTATTACCTTGATGAGCTAAGGACTTGAAAACCCCCAAATACCATAAACCGTATGGGTTTACGGTAGTAAACCCAAAGGAAAATGGTTTAGGGACCGTAAACTCCAATTAGGAGTGAAATGGTGCCCTAGTTCCTTCCTTAGTCACATACATCAAGTAGAAAAGCTTCTAGGGACTCTTAAGGCTTCAAACATCAAATGGTCAATAAGTGGGTGAGCTTACAACCGTAAACCCAAGGGTTTACGACCATAAACTCTTTTGGCAATAACCACAAAACCGTAAACTCCCTAATGGAGTTTTCCTTGAACCCCAAACACCCTAGCCTTTCCCTACAACATTTAGATGCAACCCTTGGGACTTATAACACTTGTATAAGGTGTTTAGAATGTCCTAGGGTGTCTTAACTTTGTTTATTAGCTGTTTAAACACTAATTGGATACATATATGTGATATTATATGTTAACTAGGATCATAGAGTGTGTTCAAGACTTCACTTGACACCTAGCAATCCTACATCTTCAGTTCATCCGTACCACTCACTATAGGTGAGTTCATACCCCTAAATCAATGATTTAAATGTTTTAAAATGATTTTCGGGGGGGATACAAGTTAAATACTTATAGTTATTACATCAATCACATGTGATTAATAACTACAAAACCAGTGGTTTTCTTACTGTTCAAACTGTTTATCAAACTGTTTTGCTTCAAACTGTTTTACAGACTGTTTTACTTTTCAAATACTTTTACTTAAACTCTTTTATACTTATTATCAAATGCATGCCTATGTATGTATAGTTATATAAGCAATGTTTAAAGGGCTTAGGAAGGCCATCTCGCTTTATCTCATTTTCCTCGTTGGGATGTGGTTGTAGGGCATCGGTTATCCGTCCGAAGGTCGTCTAAATATTAGTTATATATTATTTATAAATATATAGATATAAAGGTTCTTCTAGTCAATTCAACATCCTTGGGTAGCAAGGGTATACTCTCGTGTTCATACGTACAAGTTATATTATTGGTAAACTACAATAGGCATAGTTTAGGGTTTTACTAATACTAATACTAGAACAATGAATCATACAAAGAGTCAGTTCATACACGAGTCATAACTTATAGTGATGAGAAACAAACATAATACATAGTGATGAGAAACAAACATAATACACAGTGATGAGAAACAAACATAATACATAGTGATGAGAAACAAACATACAGACTAGACAGAGAAAGAACACACAATACAACTAGCACATGCATTACATATACTTTACATTCAGTTATGTGAGCCATTAAATGGGTCATGACACTACCTGCCATGACCGTTTTTGTATCCAGAATCTCCTTAATTGGGGAGCATATGAGTTTGCGTATAAATCTATATTTAATTGACTATCCTACACCTTGTTGCTCGCTACAGTGGGACTTGCAAGTCTACGGGTGCCAAATGTCATTTCTTACGGCGTCTTACATCGTCGTTTTACTATTGAGTCGGTAGCAGGGTACAGGCCGATCACATGGTACTTTAAATAACAATTGGTTTAAGGTAGTTAGTACAACAGTGGTTACTTAATACAACACTACAGTACTATAATATTTTTCCTATTACATTCACTTCGTGAACATTCACACGATGCACGGTAATGTAAAAACTATATTTTTGGTTAATGATAGTCGGATTTAGGAAAATACACATTCTTACAAGAGACACACACAATTACTAGATGCCTTGGTAGAAGGCTACTCTTAGTAGGAAACATAGGGTTTTCTAGGATAGTTCAAACAAATACAAACTTTACAAAACTTATACATTACATCTTACAAACATCTTACAAATGCTTTCATACAAACTCAGACACTAATATACTTATGATCTCACCAGCTTTAAAGCTGATACTCGCTTTGAAAATAACTTGTATTCTCAGGTCACGAGTAGACAGGTACCAATGCTAGGTTTTTGAAAAGATGGAGCTTGTTCAAGACTCCTATTTTATTTGATGTACTTTTTGGTGTCTATATAACTTGACAGAACATACTTGTATGAAATTATATTATTAATGCAATGGATGATGTTGTTGCTTGTTTACTACTCTGCATTGTTGTGATATTATACATGATGTCCTCCACCACCGAACGATTCCGTCGTTCAGGTTTTGAGGTGTGATATTTTATTTATACAAAAACTATTAACTATGTCATTCTAAGAATTTTGAAATTTGGATTTGCATCTAATAAAATTAGGAAAATGTACATAAAAGGAGGAAAATGTACTTCAAAATTTTAGAAAAAACAAATTTCAAAAATGATTTATTTTAAAGAAAAATCTTATTGGTTCCATTCATAAAATTTAAAAATGTTAGGAAATTCAGAAAACAATTTTTTTCGAACAAGATTTATGTTATAAACCATGCTCTAAAATTTTATTGGTTTCTGAAAATTTAAAATTTTCAAAAAAATTAGTCATTTAGTGTTTTTTTTTTGTGTGTTTAAAGGAATAGTTATTATGTGATATTGGTTTCGAAAATATGGTTATTAGGATAAATATCTATTGCTATTATAATAAAAGAAGAGAGTGAGGAAAATTTATTTGAATAAACATTTGTTCAAAATAATATTTAAAGGCATATGTTTATTACCATAAGAGATATCGACTTTAATGTCCTTAATAGAAAATCACACTCGTATTGCATAATGACCTCTTGACTTTGAAAATTGCAAAATAACCACGATATTCAAAATATGACAACTTGGAAATTAAAATTTTGAAGTAAACTAGTGTTGGTGATTTTAGTGTCATTAGGATATTCTGTGTAATTGGAACTTACATGTGAGCTAAGAAGCTTCATAATTTGTACTCTAATATATGTTTGGGTATGTGCGGGGTGTATAGATGTATAAGATCGAATTAGAAACCGATTTGATGACAAGTTGGGGATCCGAAGGCGACGCCCCTGGGTCCGGGGTTCCTAAAGGGGTAATGCCCCTTTAGCGGGGTCTAGGGGGAGTACCCCTAGTGGGGTCCAAGGGACAGAGCCCTTGGCTGGGGTCCTGTTAATTAATTTTGGATTTTACAAGTGGGTACATAGTGGAAAAATCGAATTCTTCATGGTGATTATGGTAAAGCTGACTAAGATCGTCAGTTTTGAAAACCATTGATTTCCTCATTAATTTCGGGTTCCTTTGATTTGTTTCCTCATTGATTTTGATTCACTTGATTTGTTTCCTCATTAATTTGAATTCCCTTGATTTTTTTCCAAAGAAACCCATGACGGCCAACCCTAATTCGAAACCCTACATCTCGTTTTCTATATAAACGACTCTTCTCTTGAGGAGAAATGATCACCGTTTTTAGCTATTGTTTTTCTTCATACGAACTCAGAGTTCTCTACCAATTTGGTTTATGGTTTCTGTGCCTAAATTCGTAAGTGTCCCATTGGGATTATCCAAGACTGAATTTCAGTTCGGAAAGTGTTTATACGATCTAAGAGGTATCCAGATCTCTACCATAAACTCTACCCAATTTCTAACAACTAATTTCTAAATTGCTATTACTAATATGAAGTGCTTTGTAATTTTCAAACATGTGTAAAATATTTCAAAACTAAAAGGTAACAAGGCATTGGAACTAAGTATACGTACTTCGAAATTTCGAAATTTGGAAACAATTTTATACCTTTTGGTAAAACTATGTAGTAGATGCCAACAATGGGACCATACTCGTCTAAACTATCAAACTTATAAACCGATTAAATCATCAAAGTCAGGGGTCTCAAGCAGTAAGGGTAAGGCTAAGGCTAACATTGCAAACATCAATTAACAAACCGTGGGGGACAACATCTATCTTCAAATTCAGATGTTTGGTTTGAATTAATTCATATAATAATAACATATTATGTTATTATATTAGATTTTTCGTCGAATCATATGAAAATGTCAGGTTACTGCCTAATGCAATCTATTACAACATAATTAAACCAACTTCCTAAGCTTTTATGATGCAATTATATTCTTATAATGTTATAAAGAATTCGCAATGCTTTAAAATTTTCCGAAATGAGTATTTTCTTTAAAAAAATTTAAATGCTTCGTCTTGTTCAAAATGATTCTACTATTTCTAAAGTTCTTTGTGAAAATTTTGTGAAAATTTTAAAGTTGTTCTACCAAAGATTTTCGAACTAGTTATGTTTGTTCTTAAGTTTTTCCAACTACTCATGTTAACTTTTTTTGGAGTGTACCTTAAGTTTTCTAAGAACATCTGTGATTTAGTATTTTGAAAATAAAGTATTTAATATTTTTGAAAAACGTTTTTTCAATGTAAGTGGTTATTTCATTAAATTTCATTTCAAGAGGTCAATATGTAGGAAGTATATGATTTTTTTTGGCCACTTAGGTCAATATCTTTTGTTATAAAAAACTAGAGACCGACTACCTAAAATAAGAATCGACTTGTTTACTTATAAACTTATACTACATATTTCTACATGTTTCAAAATGCATTCTATTTAATACACAATTTTACATGTTTTTCAACATACGTTCTTTAAAGTAGAAATTGATACAAATATGTTGTTAACGTTGTTTGCAAGAAAGCCTTTAAGTTTGTTTATTTTTTTGTGGTCTTATGTAAGTATAGATTTTTTCTTGGTTTTACTCCTTCATTATCGACATACTTTACTTTTGGCTTTTATTCGGTTTTGGCCACATTTCCGGGAACACCCTCCGACATGGCACATGGTACTTTCGGTAACTATATTGGTGTTGGTGACATTATATGCCGGGTGAACACAAAAAAGTAAAATGAGAAGAAATGCTAAAGACAAAAACTCGAACTTAAGAACTCTTACATATAAGCCTACGCCCCTTACGTAAGCCAAGTAACAATTTTGTATAATCTTTTACATATTAAATATAATAACTATAATAGTAATAATATGTATAATAGTAAGTTAGAATGAAGGATGACAAAAATACCCACATCCAATAGGGAAAACTTAATCCATATTTTTAGGACAAATAAATGGTTATGAGATTTTCTCGAAAGAAATTTACGGGTTTTGACGGGTTATGATATTAGGATTATATATGTATTGTCCGGATACGTAGTCCCTTTTATCCAACCCAAACCATTTATAGTGTTTATACTTCAAATTTTATTAGTATTATGTAAAGATTTCAAATTATATTTTAATATAATGTGATATTAGAAATATGATCGAAGTTGGGATCTTAATCAATAGTATTAAGCTCAGATACCTAATAGTGTATCATTAAAATCGCAAAGTGTGCTAGACCTTGACATTTCTTTCTTTAATGCCCAATTCTATTGTATGTTAACTCATCTACACAAACATTTGTTAGATATTAAGTTTGTTATGATGCTGTTAGAAAGTTAAATTATTAAAAGATCAATTCATTTTTGGGATGAGATTGTGATAGTTTTATGTAATAAAAATTCAATAGGTAAATTTAACCTATTAAAATCATAAATTTGATGACCGATACCCATGTATACTTGTAAACGTGTTTGATTTTATGTAATAAGAGGGTATCACTACATGTCACCAAATTTGAGATATGTTTTATAATCAAATACAAGACTAAGATTACAAATACTCATTCTCTACTTGTCCTATTCTCACCCATAGTTAAAATTAAAGTATAAAGTGTTAGAAGAAGAATTGAACCCGATACTTTAGCGTTGTGTGACCAATAGTTACCACCAAAATAAATCATTTTTTATAATATTAAGGACCATATTTAAAAAAAAAAAAATCAGTGTAAAGGTGCTTATATGTATAAATACACAAAAACAAGAACACCACTACATATAAGTATGATTTTTACATAAAATACACATTATATAAATATTAAAATGTATAAATACAAAGATCCTATATTTATATCTAGGGAATTTGACTTAGTAAGGTAATTAACTATTTCAAATGTTCACATATGGGTAATATTGTTTTTTTGTACTCATTTACCCAACAAACTTGTTTCAGCCGTTAAAAAATAACCAACATTACCGGCTATTGTAAGTTTTGGGTGATGTGGCATCTACGTGGCTTGTACGCTACAATACTCATCACCTACGTGGCATTGAGAAGTGCTTACATTATAAGAGGGTGAGATACGACAGCTTATTAATTAAAACCCTAGATCGATCGATGGCATCTTCTTCCTCATCCTTTTCTTCCACACGACAAGACGAATTACAACCGGATCATCCATGTGATTGCGATTTGCCATCTCGTGTGAAGACATCAAGAACCCCAGACAATCCTGGAAGGAAATTCAGAGTTTGTCAAAACTCACTGGTAATTCATATTTTTTACTTCTTCTTCATCCTTCAATTTAACATGTTCTTATAAATTTCTTGAAGAATGGAAAAAGTCCAAGCTGTAAATTTTGGCAATGGTTGGATGAGGATGAAGGGAGGAAAGATGGAAGAGGGCATTACAGGATGAAAGCAGAAGAAAGCTGCAATCTTACCTTGAAAATTTGTACCTTGGAGAATGAAATCAGCATATGTAGGATGAAGATTGAAGAAGAGAAGAACAGGAATAAACAAGAACTTGACAAAGTCAACTGGAAATTGTTTACCCATAGACTTGCATTAATTTTCTTGTTTCTCTTGTATGTCAAAATGTTGTTTTAAATTATGTATTATGATGTAGTATGACTAAATTATGTATGCTTTTGTGATGTTTTCAATGAAAAAGGTTATATTCTATCATTGGAATGGAATAGTACATTGTAATGGAATGGGTATTAAACTTGGTAGTATAAAAGATAGTAATAAACATTGTTATGGAATTGAATCATTGTAATTGAATCATTGGAATGGTAGTGTACAAAACTTGTAATGTTATTGTTAATCACTGGAATTGAATTGTTCAAACAATGTAATGGAATTGTGATTACATTGTAAAGGAACCGTGATTACAGTTGATATTCTAAAAGATGGTAATAAATTATAAATAATACAAATGGTATTAGAAAGATGTGCAAAAGATGGTAATTGAAACATTGGAATGGTAGTGTACAAAACTTGTAATGTTATTGTGAATCATTGGAATTGAATTGTTCAAACAATGTAATGGAATTATGATTACACTGTAAAGGAATTGTCATTACAGTTGATATTCTAAAAGTTGGTAATAAATTATAAATAATACTAATGGTATTAGAAAGATGTGCAAAAGATGGTAATATATTATAGACATTCCAGGGAACATTGACTTCAAAAGATGTGTCAAAAGTTTTACATAACATAGTTAAACATTCATTACACCCAAAAGATGTGCAAAAAGTTAAGCTATTCCAACTAGTTTTCAAAAGATGTGCCAAAAGATTCCAAAGTTAAAAGATGTCAGTCAAAGATGCCAAAAACATTAACAACAGTACAATAAGCCAAAAGTTAATCCAACTCATACGGATTGTCATCACTACTGCCCTGTTTTCCCTCCCACATCTTTCTTATCTTCAGTTTTGTAATTCTTTCTGAAGGTTTCCTTGCCCTCTTTCCCACTACAACTTGAAAAGCTGGTATTTCCACTTAATCTTGAACTACAATTTGGTTAGCATCTTCAACTTGAACTTGCACTTCAGGTTCAACTTCAGCTTGAACTGCAAGGTGAACTTCAACTTGGTTAGCATCATGAACTTCAGGATGATTTTCAGGTTCAACTTCAGCTTGCACTTCATCTTGAACTTCATGTTGCACTCCATCTTGGACTTCAGGTTCTACTCCATCTTCAACTTCAGGTTGCACATCATCTTCAAATTCAAGATCAAAAGAGTCAACATCACTTTCAGGTTCTATTTCAACTTCACTGTCACTGTCAATATCAACTTCATGTGCCAATACAACCTTCACTTTATCTGTTTTGTATTACTTGAAAAGTTAAGTTATGCCCAATATGTTAAGTTATACAAGTTATATACAAATAAATATATCAAACATACCAGCTTTCTTGGATTTCTTTTTCTTTGAACTTGCATTTGATGATTCCCCAATTGGTTTTTGAGGACAGGTTGTTCTATTATGCCCACTTTCCCTACATATGCTGCATTTCATCACACTACCTCTTTTTGTGATTGAATGCTTTTTTCCTTGGTTTTCCCTCTCAATCTGATCCCTTTTCCTTTTTGTTGATGGTCTTCCTGGTAGCCTTCTCCTTTTGGGGGGCAATGGGCTGATGTAGTCTACATGAGGCCACATGTCACTACCACTTAGTGGGTTAATGGTATTCCTGTAACAGTTTAGGTACATTGATGTGGTAAACCATGGTGACACATACTCCTCTACATCCCTGTTGAGGCTTGCAATGCAAGCATACCCATGCACACAAGGGTAACCTGTTAACTGCCAAGTTCTGCAGGCACATGTCCTACTACCAATATCCACAACATATGCATCATACTCAAGTCTGACTTCATACTGTTGATAACCAGATGGTATTACTTTCCAAAACCTGTCCATATACACATGTTTAAAGACAAACATATATAAGGACAAACATGTTTAAAGACAAACATATATAAGGACAAACAGTTTTAAGCACTTACCTTTGAAGATCCTTAAGCTTGGACAACTTCAGCCTAATGGTAGGACATATGGTTAAATCCCAAGATTGCCCCTTAATCTTCTGTCTATAAAGCCTCTCCATCACATAAATTCGAATTTCTTCTAACATGGTGATTAGTGGTCTCTTCCTAGCAACTTCAACCACAGAGTTGAAACTCTCAGAGATACCATTTTCATATGCATTACAAGCCCTATCAGTCTGAAAAAATGCTTTACTCCAAGTTTTAGGGTCCCTTTCCATCAAATGGTCATAAGCTAGTGGCTCTAATTTCTTGATTTCATTCATGTGTTGTTCAAATTTTGCAGGGGTAGTAGCTGCAGCAGCATACCAGAAAAGCTTTCTAAACACTTGGCCCTTAAACCTTTTCAGGAAGTTAGCACATATGTGCCTAGCACATTGCCTATGCTCTGCTGCTGGGATCCTTTCCTTCACAGCCTCAAGTAATCCCTGTTAGCAATAGACACAAAATTTAAACAACAAAAACATAACATAAGCTAAAATAAAGATGAAAATAATAAAAATTGATTACTTTGTGTTGGTCTGATATCAAGGTTAGTCCATGCCCAACTCCCATTCCAAGGTCCTCATTTAGAAGGTTAATAAACCACTTCCATGTTTCTTTACTTTCCACTGATACAACAGCCCAAGCAATGGGATATATATGGTTATTTGCATCTCTACCTATAGCAGAGAGCAACTGACCTCTGCATATGCCCTTTAGGAAGCAACCATCTAGTCCAATTACCCTCCTACAACCTTCAATCCATCCATCCTTCAATCCCTTGAAACATACATAAAAGTTTGAGAAATATGTGGTTCCATCAGGCATGACATCTACATCCATCTTCACTGTTGATCCAGGGTTAGTCCTTCTTATCTCTTCTCCATAGCTCAATGTTTTTGCATAATGCTCTTTCAAAGTACCCTCTATCTCCTGAAATGCATACTTCCTTGCATTTCTGCATTGACCAACACTTGCAATCAAATTAAATTTCTTGCTGACCTTAGCTTTCAACTTCCTTATACTCATCTTTGGTTTCTGAAGTATATGATTCATGAAATGCTTTGCTATCCATTTATAGGTAACAATGGACCCAAATTTGAACACTCTTGCACAATTATGCATATCATTCAGAGATTTAATCTGGAATGATTTTTCACTGCTCATCCAGGTTGCCCATAATCTAAAAGGACAACCTTTACCCTGTTTATTTGTCTTACCTTTACAACATTTTACCAATAACCTTTCATGATCACTTTTCTCATACCATAAATCATATCCATTTTTGACTGCATAGTTGGTGATACACAACTTCAATTCCAATGGATTAGAAAACTTCATACCCAAAACTAGCACCATTTGCTCCCATTCTTGATTCTCATTATGGATAGGGAACACAACATCCTTAAGTTTCCCATTGTTTTCTTCCTCTTCATCATCATCACTAATATGCCCTGAAAGTTTGTCCAAGAATGGGTCTCTAACAGTTTTATCAAAAGTATGTTCATCTTCATCATCCCATTCATGTTCATATTCCATTTTCATTGAAACTTCAGAATCCTTGTCATCCTCTTCATCCAACTCATCCAACTCATACCCTTTACCATCTTCTAAGAACTCGTTATTAGCCCAATCAAGAATTGGTTCATTTCGGTGGTCAATGTACACATCTAACTCACTCTCAAGACTATCACTCTCCAGACTATAAACAGTCTCCACAAACTCCCAATAATCAGCATCACTGTCGATTCTTCTAATACCCTCACACAAGCTTTCCTTTCTCATACAGTAGTAGACATTATCACATTCTCCATTTGTTAATTTCGTAAGCCACAAAAGAAACTCTTTATACGTAAATCCCCCAAAATCCACATCACGTACATTTGTTTTTACGGGGTCTAAGTACACCAATGGGTTTGGCGAAAAGAATCCATTGTAATGAAAATCTACAGATACATACATACCTGTAGATGAGGATGCCATGCTAGTAGTCGACTTCAATTCCAACTTCAATTCCAAGACCTAATCGTCGATTTGATGTATCGATTGATTTCTCACAGAAGAAGGTAATCGAGGTGTGTTAGCTGACGATGACGAACCCTAATTAAATGAGAAAGGGGTGTAATGGCCACGTAAGATTCCACGTAATGTTTTAAACCGAGCTAAATCAATGTTACCGGCTAAAACAGGTAATAGCCGGTAATGTTGGTTATTATTGAACGGCTGAAACAAGTTAGTTGGGTAAATGAGTACAAAAAAAAACAATATTACCCATATGTGAACATTTGAAATACTTAATTACCTTAGTAAGTCAAATTCCCTTATATCTAAGTATGTAATTTTATATATAAATACACAACTGTAGGTATAACAAAGTAGAAATATGTATTTTTACCAATAAAAAAAATCAAAATTACATTTTTTTTTCAAATAAACAAATTAGAACTATAACTATTTTTACTAATAAAAAAGTATAGATATTTAGTTATTTGTAAAAATATGTATTTTACGTAAAAACACTATTGACATTATATTTAAAAATGGACGGTTTTAATTACAAGAATATTACATAATAGTGTACACCTGATTTAGTCTAATGATAATACGTTTACTTTATACTTCTAAGGTCTCGACTTTGAGCCCTCTACCGTCAATTCTTCATTGTTTATTGGGAATATGAGTTATCAAGGTAATTAACTTTTCGGTATGTTCACATCTGGGTAACTATCTTTTTTTTGTACATATATAGGTAACAAACTTTTTGGAAGTGTTCACATATGACCATTATGACCTGTTATAGCAGGTTAAATCCTAGATGTGAACGCTTTCAACAAGTTTGTTACCTAGATGTGTACAAAAAAAATAGTTACCCAAATATGAACAAAACGAAAATTAAAATCTAAATTACATGAATGGTCCCTGTGGTTTGGGGGAATTGATGATTTTGGTCGCTAACTTATTTTTTTTACTTAAATGGTCTCTATTGTTTATTTTTGTTGCGCGTTTGGTCTCCGTCTTACCTAAAAATACTATTGTGCCGTTATTAATTAATTTTTTTTAATTAATTTTCTTATCTATGTATTTCTTTTTTGCATATTTAAAAAAATTAATAGAACACACATATTTGTATCTCCTCGGATGAACCCTACTGTTTATTTTTAATTAATTAATTTTTTTTTAACTCGGATGATCCCTACTATTTATTTTTGTTACGTGTTTGGTCTCTGTCTTATCTAAAAATACTATTTTTTCCTTATTAAATTTTTTTAATTAATTTTCTTATTTATGTATTTGTTTTTTATAAAAAAAATTAATATACCCCACATATATGTATCTCATCACCGTAAACCTGAAACCACATTTGAGAAATTTAATTTGAGTCTTACAATTCACCATCTCATCTCTAATCTTTCCCATCTTCTATTTCTTTTTTATCTTTAGTAACATCGACGTCTTCACCGTCCTTCTTTTTTTTGGTACTTCAACTTTGGCGAACCAACACCATAACCTACTGTCTCTTCATCTTTAGTGGGTTGTGGTGTTGATTCGACGGAGTTGAAGGACCGAAAAAAAGATGTGATGATGAAGACGTCGATATCACTAAAGATGAAAAATAAATAGAAGTTGAGAATTATGAAAGATGGGATGGTGAGGAGATACAAATATATGAGGTCTATTAATTTTTCTTAAATATATAATGCATAAGTACATAAACAAGAAAATTAATTAAAAAAATTAATAAGGGCACAATAGTCTTTTTAGGTAAGACAGAGACCAAGTTTGTAACAAAATTAAATAGTAGGGACCATCCGAGTTAAAACATTAAATTAATTAAAAAATAAATAGTAGTGATCATCCGAGATACAAATATATATGGTCTATTAATTTTTTTAATATGTAAAAAATAAATATATAGATAAGAAAATTAATTAAAAAAATAAATTAATAAGGGCACAATAGTATTTTTAGGTAAGACGGGGACCAAAAGCGCTACAAAAATAAAGAGTAGGGACCATTTAAGTTAAAAAAATAAGTTAGCAACCAAAACCACAAATTCCCCCAAACCACAGGGACTATTCATGTAATTTAATTTTTACTTTTCATTTTGTTCATATTTGGGTAACTATTTTTTTTGTACACATCTAGGTAACAAACTTGTTGAAAACGTTCACATCTAGGATTTAACCTGCTATAGCAGGTCATAATGATCATATGTGAACAATTCCAAAAAGTTTGTTACCTACATATATACAAAAAAAAGATAGTTACCCAGATGTGAACATACCGAAAAGTTAATTACCTTGATAAGTCATATTCCATTATTTATTTTGCGACGTTGGCATGCCAAAAAGTGTACCACCTAGTAACGAAGGGTAAACTTGCTAAAAGCCTATAATAAAGGTCTCCCAAATTTAGTTTTTTTTTTTCCTTGATGTTCAAAAAACAAGTCTTAGAAAAATAAGGAGTTAAAACTAGAAAAAAAAATATTTGTTTAAAACCATAAAATTTAGATTATATTTGATACGCTCCAACTAGCTTATAAGTTAACATAGTTTTTGAACTAAATGGTTATCAAACAAAAAAAATAATTTATACACTAGTTTTTTAAAAACTTATTATGACTAGCTTTTCAATGAACTTATTAAGTTATTTATTTATTATTTAATTTGCTAAATATATATTTTATTAATTATTAAAACTTAATCTTTTGTATTATTTTTATGTCATTTTATACATTTCAACCATTTATCGATCAATCTTACGAAATATCATTTTTATCAATTAACTTATCCGCTATAATAACCAACTTTTCAACTATTATCTAATTTTTCAAGTTTTTTATTAGCCCTTTGAAAAATAGTTTTTTCTACTTATCCTTTTTTAGTTTAGCATGAAGTATAGAAAATTAAAGATAATGGAAAAGCGTTTTGCATTATTTTGTACAAAAAGAAACCTGTTAGGGACGGGTCTACAACAATAAAATTTGACTTATAACTTATCTTTTATCCAGCTTAATTTGTATATTCATGGATCTACAAGACTACAACAATGGGATTCCTAATTTGTATGTTGAGGCCAACATCATTGAGTAGTCTTTAGCATTCAGTCAAAAAAAGTTTTCTAAATTTATCGCCGGACCCCACACCCAATAAGATAGTAGAAAAGGAAGTATAGAGATGGTGATGAACGGTGACATGTAACCAATAAAACTCCTTTATCCCATACTTCTCTATTGTCTTTACACTAAAACATCCATATTCCCTACTTCCCAAGTCCCCCTCTTTCTTACCCTTTGAATTGAATTTGATTTCACCTGTTGTAGGGACCCCCCTACCCACCCTAACCCTACTCTATACTTTCTCTCTATATGTATTTATAGAGAGAGAAAGAGAAAGAGATAGCATAGCATATTGGGAGTGTTAGAAGCATGTATGATGAAACTGATACAAATTGTCTGGTTACCAATTAAGGAAAAGGACATCATGAAACTGACTCACAAATACTCCTAAAACTTGTGTTGGGAACTAGCAAAAGGTGCATCTATGTGTTGGAACCACATCCACATGCATGCAACCATCATCATTCCCGATCCAAGTAGATTTTCCATCAGGCATAATAACAAAGTTTTCTTTTCGGAGTATGCTTGTGTTTACAACTTTATATGCTAAGCTAGATCCTGTGAAAATGAATGGTTGGGATAATTTTAAAAAATGAGTAATTTAATTTTAGTACCAAATGAAATGGATCGGATCAAGTTAACCCATAAACATTTTTTTTTTCTTTGTTATTTATATGGTCATGGAAAATATTATATTACACTAGTTTTCTATTTTTTTAAATAGATTGATTGAAGAGGTTGCCTCATTTGCGTTTAGAGGTTCTAGTAATTATTTGTTTGTTGTATGATTTACCTATGTTTATATATTACTACTCACATCGACTTAGTTTCTTATTTTTTGCCCCATTAAAAGATTGTATGTTTGGATTATACCAAATGTCTTAATTTTATGCGAAGTAGTCCGTTTACCTTAACAGAGATATGACCGTCAACATCTAACTTCTCCTATTTAATGTGATTGTTGGAGTCTTACTATTGTTAATTTGTGACTTTTGCCTAGTTAGATACACTTTTAAGTTTTGATATAAAATAACCTATGAAATATCTAATATGTACCCTAAGACATATGTAAAAAACATTAATTGTATTAATTATACGTAATATTATCATAATTAAATGTGATAAAATTATATATATATATATATATATATATATATATATATATATATATATATATATATACTAGTTTATAACCCGTGGAAGCCACGATTACAAAACTAATTAAATTTTTATAATAAAAACTCAAAATTATTAATTAATTAATTTAAATAAATTAATAATTAAGATTTTTTTAGTTATATAAATTGTAATCATTTATTTAAATAAATATGTGAAATTATATCATTTGTATTATTTTTATTTTAATTTTTATTCTAATGTTATTAATTTAATGTAATTAAAGTGGAAATTTTAAAATTTAAAATTTGAAATTAAGTTGACAAGTGACATATATTAATTAGGAGACATAAAATATGCATTAATTAGAAGACCTAATAGGATGACACATGTCAAAAGGAAAATAAAACTATTCTTTTACTAGGTGTGAAACCCATGTATTACATTAGTTTAATTAAAAAAAAACAAATATAAAATTTTAACAATTTGACAAGTTTGAATTTAAAAGAAAAATGAAAAAAATTTGAATTATTAAAATTAATGAGACTTTAATGTATTGAATACATTACATATATAAATTCTTTCTAATAAATACTTTACATATATATTACGTTAAACATTAAACATGGAATTTTAATTTAAAAAAATAAAAAATACAATATAATGACAAGTGGAAAATAGAAATTTTAAAAATTCTAGAAATTGTCATGTGTCCAAATGAATGAGAAGAAGACATGTGGTAAAAAAAACTTTCTTTTATTATAGGAGATTAGCATAGTATATATATATATATATATATATATATATATATATATATATATATATATATATATATATATATATATATATATCTAACATTACCATAATTATATATAAAACATATTAATTATAAAGAATATTATTTATAATTAATGTGTATCATATTTAATGGTGCTAATATTCCTCATAATTAATACTTCAATTAATGTTTTTTATAGATGTATGTTAGAAAATCTCAATAACCTAAATTTGTTGATTAATGAATCAAGATTATTACCTTTTTTTGGAACACTTTACATTTGATCACTCTTTCTTGTCCATAAATATACTAATATGGGGGCCTATCGAGTATTAAAGATTAACATTTGAATTGTAGGTTGCATCCGGTACAAAATATGCGGGGTTAGGTGTTTAATTGACTTGCAAACATTTTGTTTTATGTCTACTTGTTTTTAACATCTTTTTAAACAATTAATACATTAAGTTACAGTTACAAAAATTATAATATAACAACAATAATCCAAATTTTGAGTAGATCGAATTAGGAACTCGTATGTATTTTTAAATACAATTTTGAACCATTTCCTTAATTTTTAGCCAAACTTTTGGAATTCACCCATTAGAGGTGAAACATACATAGTTCAGATCGACTAATTTAAAAATACATGAGTTAAATTGTGATCACCTCTCGACCAAAAAAGTGTTTTTTATGATTAGAATCTTAGGAAGGAACTTATATATATATATATATATATATATATATATATATATATATATATATATATATATATATATATATATATGGTAAAGTGAATATACCTAACAACCTTATATAAGCTTAGGTACCTAACCACATGATACTACGTAATTTTGTATCATATTTGCATTGTAATCACCCAAAGTTCTTAAAATTCAACCTCATAACTTGATTGCTACCAAAATCTTTGGACTTTCACCATTATCTTCCTTCAAATCACGTCTTTCTATCGGAGACCTCCTGGTGGGCTTCATATACTACCGTTACAAATCAAATGGTGTAGGAAGAATATAATGGTGAATGTCTGAAAATCTTGGAAGTAAATCAAGTTAAGGGTTGAAATTTAAGAACCGTAGACGATTGCAATGGAAATATAATGCAAAACAATGTAGTATAATGTGGTTAGGTACCTAAGCTTATATAAGGTTGTTATGTATATTTACTTTTATATATATATATATATATATATATATATATATATATATATATATATATATATATATATATATATATATATATATATATATATATATATATATATATATATAGTTGACAGAGGGCATGACATATATAGCTTCAAAGACATACCACAAAGAGTGTTTTACTTGTTCTTTTCCATGAAAAAGATATGGCATCATATCTGATCTAGTGATCTAACAGTGTGTCATGTATATATATGTATTCGTAGACACTCATGTTTTCTATCCCCTACTCTAGTTATTCGTTGACTAGAGTATTAAATGCAATCAATTTTTGAGCATTAAATTCAGTAACTTTGCAGCAACATTCTACTTTTTTTTTTATTTTTTTTATTTTTATTTTTTTTTATTATCACAAGTAGATGATAAATTAATTTATTTTTTGAACTTTTTATTTATTTATTTTTTAATAAATTGTTATGTTTGACAATCTAAAAAATAGTTTATAAATAACATTATAAAAAACTTACTTAAACTAGCTTTTTAGAACTTTTTTTTAATAATTTCTCAAATATATTTTTAATTAACTATAAAAACAGATTCTTCTAAGACGAAACTGTACAAATGGTCCCTGTAGTATGTCCAAAATTACCACTTTGATCCAAAAAGGTTTGGACTAGCACCAGAGGTCCAAAACTTTCATTTTGTTGCGGTTTTAGTCCAATTCTTTTTGAAAATATTTAAAGTGACGATTTTGCCCTTGGTATTTTCTTTTTTTGTTTTCTTTTATTAATTTTATTATTTTTTATTAAAATAAATAAGAAACAAAATGTAATAACCCCTCATCCCTTTTATATGTGCATCACTTAACATTGCCATCATCTGTCAGTAGTACAACCACCACCGCCACCAGAAGCCGCCACCGCCGTTGGAGGAGGAGTGAAACGAAGAGATACAGATGGAATCAGGGTTTGGAAACCCTAAACCACCTCGGACATGTGATAGAGATATAGAGAACGACGTTACAATTTGTTATGAAAGGCGGTGACGCTAGGGTTTGCTATAACAGGCGGCTGCGAAGGTTGGTTTTCAGCGCCAAAGAAGGGCTCTGCCGGTGGGTTTTCAGCACCAATGAAGGGTTTCATATATGTTCATTACTCGAGATCCGACGAGAAGTTTTTCAGATCCAAGGGTTTATGGAGTGAAAACCTTAAATCGTTTGGGTAAAGGGTGACATATTCGGCTCCGCCGTGTGTGGATAGGCGGCGTTTCGACAAACATATCCAGAGACCGACGACCTTCATGGTTTCGACATGGGGAAGAGTTTGTTTGTCTGAAAACCAACAACGACCACGAGCAAGATCTAAAGAGGGGGATTGTTTTTAGATCGATAACGTTTAAGGAGGTTTTTGAGGGTTTTTTTTTATCTTCACCGGAAAATCGTAGGTTTGTCTGTCTATGCCGGAAAATCGAAGGTTTGTTTGTCTTTGTCGCCGGAAAACAATCTTTTTCGGTGGTGGTGATTGCGTTCGTCTTTTCCGGTGAAGGTGGTTGCGTTCATCTTTTCCGGCAATGGTGTTCAAGCTTTTCCGATGCTGGTCAAGTTAGCTGAGGGGGGGGAGAGAGAGAGAGAGAGAGAGAGAGAGAGAGAGAGAGAGAGAGAGAGAGAGAGAGAGAGAGAGAGAGAGAGAGAGAGAGAAAGGGTTGGAGTGGGGGACGGAGTGAGGGTGGGGGTTAGTTTCTTTTTATTTTTTTTAATTAAAAGTGTGTTAGAAGTAAATAAAAAAATGGAAAAAGAAAATATCAAGGGCAAATCCATCAATTTAATAATGTTTCAAAACTTTTGGACCACTCGCAACAAAATTAAAGTTTTGGACTACTGGTGCTACTCCAAACTTTTTTGGACCAAAGTAGCAATTTTAAACATACCACAGAGACCATTTGTGCAGTTTAGTCTTCTTCTAAATGTTTTTATGTCATTTTATACATTTCAGCTAGTTTTTATCAAATGATATTTTTTATCTGCTAACTTATAGGCTAACTAATAGCTAACTTTTTAGCTAATAGCTAGTTTTTTCAATTATCAGCTCGTTTTCAGATAATAGCTAACTTTTCAACTAATACACAAAACATAATCTTAATTTCAATTTGACTCTTATATGCATTTTAAGGAAAAAAAGATGAATTGGATGTAGTCGAGGAAGAATCAGTGATAATACCACCATTTTAACTTTTCTTAAGATATGTATGTATATCTTCAACAGAGCATGTAACTTGTATCTAGTAGATACAATATTGCAATGAAAAATTTAGTGGTTAAAGGTAATGAAATCATTGCCACAGGCTTTGTTGACGACATATCGTCACTATAGGATCCCTCGATGATGTTTGTAGCTATTGCTAAAATGGTTGTCCCTATAGAACTTGTCGATGTAGATAACTTAATTGTGACAATATGTTATCGTCATAAACACTCCAGATTACTAAAAGAAAAAAACTAACACTAATTAAAAAGTTCTATAGTGACGACATCATAGCTGTTAGAAAAGAGGGGTAAAAACATTTGGAAATTCTGAGAATCGTGTATAACACTTTCAAATTAAGGTATTTGGGTGATACTTCCAATCTTTAATCGGATAAGCTTAAATCCATATCTAGAATATCGATCTCAGCCAGGGGCTCTGCCCCTTGGACCCCGCTAGGGGCTGCCGCCCCTTGGACCCCGCTCCCAGGGGCGCTTCCCCCGGACCAAGACATATGCACTCCACACATCTGCACTCCACACCATCCTAACTTTTTCAATATATATCAAGGTGACATTGATCAACAAATTAATCCTATTACACTAAAATAATATCAATGATGTAAAATCACCAACAATCGCTATAGATATTGCTTCCAAAATGCACAAAGACCTACATCAACGATACGTTGTCGCCATAGAGCAACATCGAAATATATATTTTGATCCCTATCATGACATATCATCATTGTAGGTCTCTTGTAGTTTTGATTTTTTTTTCATTATTATACCATCAATTTTTTAAAACAATTTACTCTCGTTCAAAATTTAAAATAACCCTTCAAAGTTTAACATCCAAAATTGTGTTATTAGTTTTAAAAGACCAACAATAAAGCACTAAGCAGCTCCACTTGGTCCGGTTCAACTATATTGGATCAAGTGTCTCATATATTTTCCAAAATACGAATGGGAAGATATTCCAGATGGTTATTACACATTAATACGATGGTTATTACACATGTATTAATGAATCATATAGGAGAACAGTGATGAGCATAACCGGGTACCCGCCTATTTTAACTGGAATCGTAATCGCTCCCGGAACCAGCGGTTCTTAAATTATTGGAACTGGAACCGAAACCGCCTACACCGGTTTCTAGAAAATTGGAACCGGTTCCGTTTCCGAGTACCCGGTTTCTCAAATATAATTTTTTTATTTATAAATTATAAATTACATGGAATGGATATTAACGTTTACAAACATCCGAATTAGAAATGGTACGAAATAAAACAATTATAAAAACTTGATCTTTTACATAACCACCTATTAAACTTTAAAAACACTTCTCACAATTAAAAAAGATCATAGAAAACAATTGCCGTCAAGTGAAAGTTAACAAGCAAAGATGACAAAAATGACAAATTATGAACAATAAACAACAATATGAAAAACAACACATCAAAAACATCATAACCTTGAATTGGATCAATTGATCTTTTCCGCTCATCCGTCGAGAACGGTATACTGCATGGATATAACATAAGATTTAGTATGTGATTGTTAAGATTCCTGTAAAGGTATATAGAAGAACACCATCAGAAGTTAACGAAAATGGTAATCCATTCATTTATCAATCAGATACTGATTGAAGTGTCGATTGAGAGAAAGAGAGACGAGGGAGACGAGTGAATTTCAAGTCCCAGAACAGATTGAAGTGCCAACTGAAGCTTCGATTGAAGCCTGGAGATTGAAGTACATACTGAAGCTTCAATTGAAGCTTGGATTGAATAGAACGATAACTGGAGTCTGGAGCGATTGAAGCTTCGATTAACTGAAGGATGGGTTTGAGAGGGGAGAGAGGAGAGTGACGAGAAGAGAAGATGGCGTTTTTTTCGAATGAAAATCATAAACCCTAAAAACGAATCAAGACTAAGGTAATCGGTATAAGTTCTTTACCCTAATTTTTTTAAAACAAATGCACCAAAATATAAAAATTAAATATTTTTTTTATAAAAAGGCGGGTACCCGTCGCTAACGGTTCCGGGTAACCGCTGGTTCTGGGTACCTGGTATTGGAACCAGAACCGACAGTTATCTAGCGGGTATCGGTTTCGTAAAAATAAGAATTGGAACCGAAACCACTTAAGACGGTTCCTAGACTTTAGGAACCGGAACCACCCAAGGCAGTTCCAGTTCCAGAACTGACAGTTCCGATTCCGAATGCAGGTACCTGTTTCCGCTGCTTATCCCTGTAGGAGAACATCATTATCCATTTTATCATCAAACTTTTTCGAGCCAAGGTTGTTGGAGTTTCCGGTCTTCACAAATGGTTATGTTGTCACAAATGCACGTTGCCGCTAATGTTTTTTTAGTATAAAAATTATGTATATTTTTTATTTTTTATGTTATAAAAATGCAGAAATGATAATACAAAAGTACTAATCTAGAATTATACATTATATAAACGATCAAATAACATACAACAAAATATACTACATTACATGAAGGATCTAATCCATAATTGTATCGTTGTAATGTTTAATTCATAAACGATCTAATAAATTCATAATATCTTACATAATAATATCATCGATAACATAAAACGATCTAATAAATTCATAATATCTTACATAATAATATCATCGATAACATAAAACAAAACATACTACTCGTCTTCATTGTCATATTCCCCATCGTCGTTGCTCACATTGTTTTTGTTGATGTTGACTTTGCTATTAAATGAACGGATAATATCTCTAATTGTCGTTACAAACGTCGGGTTTTGTAGAAAAGCATTAATATTCACGTCATACAAAGTACATGTGTAAGTCAAAAACAAACTAAGATAAAAAACAATTAAGTTACAAACACAATAAGTCATTAACAATTTAACAAACTATAAAACTACCAAATCGTTTAAGTCCTTAATAATTTAACAAACTATCAAATCAATTAAGTCTTTAACAATTTAACAAACTATCAAACTATCAAATCAATTAAGTCCTTAACAATTTTACAAACTATCAAACTATCAAATTAATTAAGTCCTTAACAATCTAAGTCATCAACAATTTAACAAACTATCAAACTACCAAATCAATTAAATCCTTAAGAGTTTAAATTCTTTAACAAATTAATAAACTACCAAACTACCAAATACATAACAAATACATTAAGCACATAACAAATAAGCAAAGTACCAAATTACCAAAATTAACTATAAAATGCATCAAGTATAGAGAGAAACCCTACCTGTTAGATCAACGTACAAACGTAGGGTCACGATTCATACTCGACAACCTCATATGGATTATTGGTCGAAGGTATTAGCGACAACTCCTTTAGTGGCGACGCACACTTTAACGAAGATATCAAGCGTGTCCGGTCTGATGTCGTCCCTAAAGCTAGTGTTGTCAGTAAAGGTGACATCGCTACAGACTACATTTCTTGTTGTGATACCAACCAAGTTAATCGAGCAATCCTCACACATCATCGAGGGGTCATGGACAGTGGGTATCAAAACGATAAAATATTCATTGCAACCTTGTGGTATTATAGTGGTGCTCTCAAACTCCTTCACTGCATCAATTATATTGTGTTCTATGGTAATCCAAAATTTATAAATGGTTCAATGCTTCCTGGCAATTTCTTGTTAATGTTTTTGAAAGTGTAGTTGTCCTCTCTTTATTGAAATATACTATCTAGTTGCTTCTTTGCTTAACTGTTATCTTCCTATTGTTTAGGAGTTTCCTTCTAATCTGTTATTTGCTATTTATATAGCATTTATGTAATTCATTTTTTAAGAGAAATAAAAATAGAATATTTTCTTCCTATGTTAATTTTATCATGGTAAGGTTGTGATCCAAACCCTAATCGTCTCCTACCCTAGCCATAGCCATGACCGATGACAATCCTAAACCTTCAAAGAAAACTAGAGGAGCATCAGATCCAAAATCACCATTCTATATCCATGCTTTTAACTATCCCAAACAAATGTAGGTCAACGATACCCTCACCGACTGGTCTCAAGAGATGATGGACTTTCTCTTTTCCAATAACAAGGTAGGTTTTGTTGACGGCTACATTTAGAAACCTGAAAAGACCTCAGAGGACTACATGTCGTGGATGTGGTGTGAAGCCATGGTGAAAGGTTGGCTCATTACAACAATGGAGAAAGAGATTAGGCCTAGTGATAAATATGCTAATACTGTCTCTGAATTATGGTCTGATCGCCTTGAGAGATTTGGAAAGGAGAGCGCACCTCGAGCCTACGAGTTGAATCAAACCCTCACTGTAAAACATCAAAATGGAGCTTCCGTCTACAAGTATTATACCAAGCTCAAGGGAATCTGGGATCAGATGCAAGGTGCCCTTCCTACCCCAAATGTTCATGTAATGCCTGCGCATGCAACATCAGGAAGAGTCTAAGCCAACTCAGAGAAAAAGAATGATTGTATGAGTTTCTCATGGGCCTTGATAGTGAGTTTACTGTTATCAAAACTCAAATCCTTGCACCCAATCCAATTCCTAGCCTTGGAAATTCTTATCATTTGGTTGTGGAAGATGACAGATAGAGAGCTATTTCCTCTTAAAGGAAGCCATCGATGGAGGCAATTTGCTTTAAGACCAATGCACCATTTAGATGAGAAGGAAATAGAAGTTAGCAATGTGACAAATCAAGCTAAAAGGACACCAAAACCAATGATACTACCAAGCATTGCAGTTTTTGTGGAAGAGATGGGAATTCACAAGAAGGCTACTTCAAAATGATTGGTTAACCGGAATGGTGGCCAGGGAACAAAAAGCGACAGGAGACCATACCATAGGCTGCATACATCGACTCAAAAGCAAGTCCCAATTTAGAATTAACAAGTGGTCAGTATGATACTTTTCTGCGACACTTTGAAGAGAAATGAAGTACGATCAAGGATAATACAAAACCCACAACTTACATGACAAGTAAGACGGATAGCAATGATGATTGGGTGGTGGACTCCAACTCCAATAAACACATCACTCATGAAATCAATATCCTCAAAAATAAAACCAAAAATCACTTGAAAGCCCCGTCTTTATTCCTAACGGAGAGACTATACCTGTTGAAGGAAAAGGAGAATACACCATGATAAGTGGAACCAAACGATAGGAGTTTTACATATACCAAAATTTACTTGCAATTTTTTGTATGTAAGTCGATTAAGCAAAGACCTCCCATGTGACATAACCTTCTTTCCTGATTTTTGTTTCGTGAGAAGATTTACACGAGGAGCTTGATTGGTGCGGGTGAATACAGAAAGGGTTTATATCAGATGAAAGTGACCGGGAGAGAAAGAAAAGCCATAATGTTGATCGTTGATACCTTGCAGAAAAGACTTGGTCATGCTTCCGGTGAAAAACTAAAAAAAATTAGTTTTCTTAATAGTTTTTCGTCATTAAATATTATGATTCTTGTTCCAAGGCCAACCATACTAGGCTTCTTTTTCAAAGTAGTGAAAGTAAAAGTAGAGATTGTTTTGATCTATTACATTGTGATATATGGGGAAAATATTGTTTTCCATCCTTTTTTAGAGCTAGCTACTCTCTTACTTTTGTTGATGATTTTAGAAGAACTGTTATGTCTTTTATGCTAAAATTCAAACATGAATCCAGTAAACATCTGGTGAACTTCCATAAAATGGTCAATAATCAATTTAGAAAGTGTGTTAAACGGATTAGATGTGAAAATGGCAGTGAGTTCACTTCCAATGACATGTTGAAGTTTTACAATGAACAAGGAATCCTCATCGAGACCTCATGTCCTCATATCGCACAAAAAATGGGGTGGTGGAACGAAAACACAGACACCTCCTTGAAACAGCTCATGCCCTAAGGTTTGAGGCAAACCTTTCCAAACATTTTTGGGGTGAATGTGTGATGACAACAACTTACATCATCAACCATTTACCTTCAAATTGAGTGTAACACTATAAATTTTCAAGTAAAATTTTCATTTTTAAAATCACATAAACTCAATATCACATTTCCCAAGAACCACAAAATGTATAAGTTATAAAACACAAGTTAACAATGTTTGATAAAATCCCAGAATCCTCAAAATCATGATCTCTAACTAGTGTGTACAATCAATCCGGCGCCTTCCCGCGATCCTAAAAAGTAATTGAAACACATATCACATAACACGGTAAGCACGAAGCTTAGTGAGTTCCCTAAAATACCACACATAAATAATTAGCCTCTCATGGCTATATCTCGATAAGGACACTCCGGTCATGTGTCTTAGTGAAGACCCTCCGGTATCACAGCCGGGTCGGACCCTCCAGTCCAGTATCTCAATGAAGACCCTCCGGTCTCACAAGAACAGAATAACTCAATAAGGCATAGGAGTAATATACAACATATATCACAAAGACAAAATGCATGATATCAAATAACTCAGTATAAGCACATAAGACCCTCCGGTCACACAATGATTACCACTTAGGTAAGTATAGCGAGAAGACTCACCTCGGATGATGCACAGCTGCTATAAATGCTGCTGCTACACACCGAGCTATAACACTAAGCCAAACCCACAATTAACCCAATTAGGATCTAAGACCAAACCCTTACTCATTAGGTCTAAAGATAGTCCACTAACCGGCCCATAAATAACCCAAGACCATTGGGCCCACCAAGTCCCAATACTAAATGGGCCTTACTAAGGCCCAACCCTTAAACTTCAGTCCAAAAGGAAAGCCCAACACAAAGGCCCAAGACATATATATTCCTCTGATCCAAAATCTCCAATACAGCAAGCCCAAAATCCAGGCCTAACACTTACAGGCCCAATACGAGATTTAGCCCAAAAAAGCCTACAACGAGATTATGCGGGGCGTACTTCCCTTGGTATGCTCAGCGTACACATAAATCCTAATCGGGGAAACTAGACCAATATGCGGGGCGTAATGCTCAGGTCCAGAAACTCCATTTTCGACTTAACCACTTCAGCCCAAAGCATCCAAACCTTAGGGAAGCTTGGTTACAAGCTCCTAATTGATAAAGTTGGTGACTTTATCAGTTTGCATGTCTTAATGGGACCTAATTTCCAAAATAAAAATTAATACTCTCTTAAATCCTCTTAACACATGCATGAAGAAGTCTCGACGACCAAGTTCTCGTTTTTATGAATCAAGGCAACCCAATACACTTAAAAGGACAGGAGATTTGCTCTGGAGTTCACCAAACTCACAAAGTTCCAATCTTGGGACATAAAACCCTAAAATTGGACCCAAAACAAGAACTAGCACAACAATGATCAAGTTTCGAACTTTATACCTCTGGAAGATGCACCAACAAGGGTAGAACTCAGATCAACAAGCTAGAAGCACAAGCTATCCTCTTTCAAGACTCCTTCTTCACCAAGAGCTTCACCAAAAAACACTCGAATGAGCCACCACACTCACAGAAGCCATGGAAACGAGATTAGGGTTTTGAGAGGAGTTGGAGGCTGGAAATGGTGGTTGAAAACGAGGCCATCATGTTCCTTAAATAGCCTCCACAAAATATTAGGGTTTACATACTCTGCCTAGTACGCCTAGCGTACCCTCTGGTGTGCCCAACATACTAGGTGGTCTCCGCGTCCATGCTACACATATAAGTACGTTGAGCGTACACATACTTAGGCCCTGCGTACTTGTTTGCCACCCATTTCTCAATAAGGACTAAACTTGCCAAAACTTCAAACCGTCATAGTTTCTTCGTTATAAGTCTGTTTCCAACGAACCTTATATCTACGAAAAGGTGGTGAGAAGCCCTACGCTTCTAGTAACTCGTCATAACCTCAAGGCTTCCTCATGCCCGAGTTGAAGCCTACAAACACTAAATCACAGACAGTCCAAAACAAGATGTTACAAATTCCCCCACTTAAATTTGATTTCTCCCTCGAAATCGATCCTTATCATTACTCAGATCCAATCAATTAGCCCGAGAAGCGCAACCGAATATTCGGAAAATAAGTGATCTCCCCAAGACAACTAAAACCAATCAGAACCCTTCAACCCGAAGAAAAATGAACCCTTCGCCATTGTAGAACCTATTCTGCCTCTCCAAAACTGGGAATCTATAGTGGTATGTCTCCCCAACTGACCGTCCATGCGGAATATCCCCATGTCATTTGCTCATCGAATAATAGACCCGATAAATCACCTCCAACTTTGATTACTTTGTCGCTACTGATGGAACCAATCGTTGACCATAATTAGCCGTTGAACACTTATGCCTGACATACCAGTCGATTCTGACCGAAACCCAAAGAAACGGGGGTAACCTCGCACCAAGGACCAACCACCGATACTGCTATCGGAACGCATACGAAGAGTACAACTCAATAATCTGCCCTCAACACTAAATAAAGACCTGCCGATCCACATGGAAACCAAAACCCTACACTAGGCCTGACCTCCCGTCAGACATAATCATTTCACTACCGACCCCAGGATGATTCAGCTCCGGCCCCGAACTCGATGACCATGCCTGACCGAACTATCCACTGATATCCGGAAACATCACTCCTGCTGTCTCTCAATGCTTGACACCAAATTCGAATTCAAGATTGATTCCTGACCCAACAGTTAGACCACCAAGGCTAGTCTAGAACATCCAACGATACGACTCCATAGCCGATCGATCCAATCGAGCTATCTCAACCAATCACTCTTGAACTATAAAACCAAAAGGTTCGCTTTACCCTAAGCGACTACTATTACCGATTTAAAGTTGCACCTCACCTCCGACTTTTGTCGTCTACTACTTGCTAATTCATGCGTGTCTGGTCCTCCTCAAATCAACGAACTGATTCTCCCAAACATTCCCACTTAGAATGAAGCCGTCTGAAAAATCCAAAATCCCAACATGTTCGTCCTCCACACAGATAGAGCCTAAACTCAACACAAGAGTCTGGTCCGACACAAAATTGGAACCAATCGTATCCAATCTGATACTCAACTCATGACCCATGTTCCACGAATCTACGCATTCATTACACCTCAATCCTTCTGATTTGCGACAACTTCTCCCTCAATCAAGATAATACGGTTTTCTACCATCACAGAGACCCTAGTCTCGCCCCCGGTCCGACCACCAGGTTCCCACAAACTCATTTATCAAGGCTACCCAGGTCTAAGAACCCCTATGTGTCACACCTTGACTAGTAAAGCTACGGCTCCCCGTAGTTTTACAACACTCTCTTACTGACTAACAAGTGCTACGGCTCCCCGAAGTCTTATGACACTCTCTCACTGCCTCGTGAATGATATGGCTCTCCACAGTCTAATGATACTCTCTCTCTCTCTCTCTCTCTCTCTCTTTCTATCTATCTATCTATCTATCTCTCTCTCTCTCTCTTTCTCTCTAACTCATGCATGCTATGACTCTCCGCAATCATACGATACTCTCTCTGGCTCATGTATGTTAAGGCTCCCCACAGTCGTACTCTCATTCTCTCTTTCTCTGACTCATGTATGCTATGGCTCCTTGTAGTCATACAATACTCTCTCTGTCTGATCCATGTATGCTACAGATCCCCTCAATCATACTTTATCTCTCTCTCTCTTTCTCCGAATCATGTATACTATGGCTCCCCGCAGTCATATGATACTCTCTCTCACTCGCCATGGGCTACCTCATGGTTTTTCCCTGACAGTCCTTAGTGATTACTTCCACCCGGATCCGATCACTCTCTTATCACTCCAAAATATCATCATCAAGTCATCACCACACTGAGTTCACCATCTCATGCTCCACGGTCCAACATAGTTAGGTGCACAAACTTACCCAGATTATGCATCACTACTCTTGACGAAAGTTCTTGTAGACAGGGCATTTTCCTTAGTACAGTCACACCCATGGATAATCCCCATATGGTGACAATTAATTGATGGTCTCACATCTAGAAATATAGTCACTTGATGTTCCACTTGTCGTCTGAAAAAACCAAGTCTCATAGTAATCCAACAATTTAGGCATCATACTCGGATACCTCGATACACCATTACAGAATCTCACGATGTCATGCCACGACCACTGATATCCTACCCACACAACTCGAACCCTTGAAGTACTACAACTCACAATTTGAAGTATGGAGGAATCGTCCATGACTGAGAACACATTAATGACAATCCAAATCCCCATCCTCTACTGATCACACCCATGAAAAGCTACTCATACCGACTCTGAAGTTGATTGATAATTCAACTGCTACCCTTCCCGGAGTACAGATAACAATCTATACATCGAACTATCAATCTCTTAGCAATCGGATCTTGACCTCAGCAACCCAACCATCTCGAAACTCAAACATTGACACACCCGAAGAATATGGACCCTAATCGGATTCTTTTCCAACATCCACCTCCCGTGAAAACACTCATTCTCTCATGAGCATGTGCAACATGCATCATCTCACTCTGTATGTTACCTTGACTACCACATGACCCTGGTCTCATATACTCAGGCGACAGATCCCCATAACCTAAACTTCTGTATCGCATCAGATTGAGGATCTTCCCCACATAACACCCAATTCTACCCTACTTAGGGTTCGAACCATCATCCATTGACATACCAAACAAACCACACTGCAGACTGGCTCACAAGATATACCATTCCCGACTCATGGAATGTACCGCACAACGCTCAATGTCCTTCCAGATAATAACCAAATAACTCCAAGTATCCTAAGTCTCAGATGAAAACCTCGGAATCCTCCCAATGTGACTGCCTCTGTCCCAAATTAGTTTCGACTCTCAACCCTTGCCGTAGATATACAATGTAGACAACGAGGGAAACCACCGCGATATACTCCTCTTGATTACCTGGAACTGTTTCTAAAATATTCCTTACTATACTCAACTAAGGTATATCTTTGTCCTCATCCATCTCAGTCCCCTATGATGACTCCCTCACGGTATAAGAAATACCTCACAGTAGACATACCGCAAAATAGTCTAGTAAAAATATCGCAACTATATGCTACCCCACGGGGTTTACCTCCAAACTTTGAAATCAGAAGCTCGTTATCTCCTTCGCTCCACACGGGAAGCGGAAATGGTGCAATTCTTGTCACAGAAAGTGACATCTCGTCCACAGCCGATCACTCAACCCAGACCGCAATCCCTCACAAGGCATTATCTCCACTTCTCCTTGAGTGCTACGACTCCAACTGGTAGTTTGCCAATCAGACCCTTCGAGATCTAACTCAATTTTCCTCGTAAGGTACACCCCCATTGAAGCTCGACCAACATGTCCCTCTGGCCACACAATCTACCATATCCACTCTTAGTCTGAACAACCACAACAGGATAACTAGAAGCACACTTTGCTACAAATCATGGTACCCGAACCACGTTATCTCCCCTTAATCTGCTACTTAGAACCCCTGGAATTCTCCCTGTTTCGAGTATGGGTCCTCTGCTTTCAGTAGTACGGGTACATACTACCTACCACATCTACCCATACTTTCCACACGGATCAACCTAGATTTACTAAGTAGCTACCCGACCTCCTCGATCAGCCATCCCCTTGCGCATGCTCACTCTCCAGTGAATACTCTCCTCTAAACAGCTTACTCATCGCACTAAAATTACTCCCTAGGCTCTTCTAGGTTCTTACACTCCCTGCCATCAGTTGCTGAAGAGTTCCTCATGATGACAGCCATCTACCTCCTGAATATCGACATATTCACTTAGTAGCTGACTCCCATCATCAAAAGGTCTACAAAGCACAAAGCAAGCAGCATTCAGACACCAAATATCCTCTACCATCACATAAAGATACTCTAGCTTACAACTCCACTCGCTCTATCCACAACTCAAACGAAATCACCGAACTCAGGCAACCATATCTCTCGTGGGTATCTAACTACCCTCTTAGTAGATTTCTTAAATGCACATCTAGGCGTCTCTCCTAGATTACTCCTCTACTCAAAGCTCTCTCTAAAAGATTCCTGTTAGGCACTCCTACTCAACACATACATAAAGCAAATAGCAGATAATATCAATCAATAGCATCCCCTAGGGTAAGGCATCATGAATCAGACAACTCTAGCCCCAATTTCTGAAATACCTAGCCTATCCTCTAGCATGCAGCTCTAATATCATAAATATCTCATAATGTAAACAAGTAATGGTATTTTGGGAAATCGCCGCTTGGGCTCTGGCTGATTGTACATACTGCTTCATCTCATTTTCTCTTTAAACTCTTACTTATTTTAGAATAATCATTTCTTTTTAGAAAATTTCTCAAATCCTCAGTTTGAGTCCAGACATACTCGAGAGTACATCCGAATCCCTCAGACCAAGACTCTGATACCAACTTGTAACACTATAAATTTTCAAGTAAAGTTTTCATTTCTAAGATCACATAAACTCAATATCACATTTCCTAAGAACCCCAAAATGTATAAGTTGTCAAAACATAAGTCAACAGTGTTTGATAAAATCCCAGAATCCTCAAAATCGTGATCTCTAATTAGTGTGTACAATCAAGTCGGTGCCTTCCCGTGATCCTGAAAAGTACCTGAAACACATATCACACAACACGGTAAGCACGAAGCTTAGTGAGTTCCCTAAAATACCACACACAAATAATTATCCTCTCATGGATATATCTCGATAAGGACCCTCCGGTCATGTGTCTCAGTGAAGACCCCCCCAGTCTCATAGCTCGGGTCGGACCCTCCAGTCCGATATCTCAGTGAAGACCCTCCGGTTTCACAAGAACATAATAACTCAATAAGGTACACGAGTAGTATACAACATAAATCACAAAGACAAAATGCATGATATCACATAACTCAGTATAAGCACACAAGACCCTCCGATCACACAATGATTACCACTCACGTAAGTATAGCGAGAACACTCACCTCGGATGATACAAAATTCCTATAAATGCTGCTGCTGTACACCGGCATCTAACACTGAGCCAAACCCACAATTAACCCAATTAAGATATAAGACCAAACCCTTACTCATTCGATCTAAAGATAGTCCACTAACTGGCCTGTAAATAACCCAATCCCATTAGGCCCACGAAGGCCCAATACTAAATGGGCCCTCCTAAGTCCCAACCCTTAAACTTCAGTCCAAAAGGCAAGCCCAACACAAAGACCCAAGACATATATATATATTCCTCTGATCCAAAATCTTTAATACAGCAAGCCCAAAATCCAATCCTAACACTTAAGGCCCAATACAAGATTTAGCCCAAAAAGCCCACAACGAGATTACGCGGGCGTACCTCCCTTGGTACGTTCAGTGTACACATAAATCCTAATCGGGGAAGCTAGACCAATATGCGGGGCATACTAGGACTTACGCAGGGCGTAATGCTCAGGTTTAGAAACTCCATTTTCGACTTAACCACTTCAGCCCAAAGCATCTAAACCTCAGGGAGGCTTCATTGTAAGCTCTTAACTGATAAAGTTGGAGACTTTATCAGTTTGCATGTCTTAATGGGACCTAACTTCCAAAATAACCAATAAGACTATCTTAAATCCTCTTAACACATGCACGAAGAAGAATAGACAACCATGTTCTCATTTTTATGAATCAAGGCAACCCAATACACTTAAAAGGACAAGAGATTTTCTCTGGAGTTTAGCAAACTCACAAAGTTCCAATCTTGTGACATAAAACCCTAAAAATGGACCCAAAACAAAAACTAGCACAACAATGAGCAAGTTTCAAAGTTTATACCTCTGGAAGATGCACCAACAAGGGTAGAACTCAGATCCACAAGCTAGAAGCACAAGCTATCCTCTTTCAAGACTCCTTCTTTACCAAGAGCTTCACCAAAAACACTCAAATGAGCCACCATACTCACACATGCCATGAAAACGAGATTAGGGTTTAGAGAGGAGTTGGGGGTTGGAAATGGTTGCTGAAAATGAGGACATCATGTTCCTTAAATAGGGTCACCTCAAATATTAGAGTTTACATTCTCTTCCAAGTACGCCCAACATACCCTGTGGTACGCTAGCATACTAGGTGCTCTCCGCGTCCATGCTATGCATATAAGTACGTTGAGCGTACACATACTTACACACTGCATGGTCATTTGCCACACATTTCTCAATAAGGACTAAACTTGCCAAAACTTTAAACTATCATAGTTTCTTCATTATATTTCCGTTTCCAACGAACCTCTTATCCACGGAAAGGTGGTGAGAAGCCTCATGCTTCCAGTAACTCGTCGCAGCCTCAAGGCTTCCTCATGCCCGAGTTGCACCCTACGAACCCTAAATCATAGACGATCTGGTACAGGATGTTACATAGAGAGGATCCTCTCGATTTTATGAACACTACATCTCATTATGATGGCCCTAATGAAGATGGAATCAAAACTGATATAGCTAAGATCCAACACTAACAAAATGATGAGCTAGATCTTACCACAATGGATAACCCAACAGGTGAAGCTCATGGCTTAGATGTCGAAAACAACCCAAATCAACGAAATACTGGTGAAACTGTATCCGATTAACCTCGACCAAAATGAAATAGAACTCAACCAGCTTACTTTCAGGATTTCGTTGTCACTCTCCCTTCCTCGGTAGAATCTTTGCGCACCACGCCAAATCAATCCTCCTCAATTGTACACTACTTAACAAACTATGTGTCTTATTAATTTTTTTTTTAACTCTAACAAGGTTTTCTTAGCACCTATCAACTCCAACGACGAGCCAAAAATTTTCATCAGGCCATAAAGGATGAACAATGGAAGGAAGTTATGAAAAGAGAAATTCATGCTCTTAAAGAAAATGACACATGGACCCCAGAAAAACTACCAGAAGGCAAGTTTGTCATTGACTCAAAATGGGTGTATAAGGTGAAGTATAAACCCAACGATGATGTAGAATGGTATAAAGTTGGACTTGTTGCAAAGGTTTTCACTCAGATGGAAGGAGTCAGCTATCATGACACCTTTCCTCCAGTTGGCAAGTTATTTACAGTTCGAACTCTTCTTGTTGTAGCAGTTAAGAGAGATTGGAGCAGTCAACAACTAGATGTTAACAATGCATTCTTGAACAATTATCTTAATAAGGAAGTGTATATGGAGCTTCCACAAGGTTTTGCAAAGGAAGGAGAAACTAGAGTTTGCAGATTGCGGAATTCGTAAGGTTTGAAGAAAGCTTCAAGGAATTGGTATCAAAACTTCACCAATGCTCTCCTTGAACTTGGTTTGAGTCAATCCAAGGGTTACCATTTGCTTTTTATTCATCATGGACATAAAGGTTTTGTTGCTACACTTATTTATGTTGATGATGTCATCATTATAGGTGACTTCACACACACACACACAAAATACAAGACAATAAACATGAGCTTGATAAAGATTTTAGCATCAAAGACCGTGGTAAGCTAAAATACTTTTTTGGAATTAAGGTTGCTCGTACTTCCGAAGCCCTGGGTTTGAGTAAAAGAAAATATATCTTAGACATTATTGCTGCTTGTGGATTGCAAGGGTGTCCTCCAAGTTCTTTTCATATTGAACATAACTTGAAGTTAACCAAAGGTGAAGATGAACCTTAGGTGGATGCTAGCCAGTATCGCCGAATAGTCGATCAATTATTTTATTTACAAGCCACCAGGACCGACATTGCTTACACCATAAACATCTTAAGCCAATTTGTTGCTCACCCAGACAATCTCATCTAAATGTTGCACATAGCGTATTGCCTTATCTCAAAAGTACTTTGGGGGTAAGGGATCCTTTTCCCTCGAGAAGGTGGATGCATTCTTACAACCTATTGTGATTCTGATTGGTTAGGTTCTCCTCTTACCATGAACATGTTACTTGCTTTTGCTGGGAAATGCTCCAATATCTTGGAAAACAAAAAAGTGGTATGTTGTGTCTCGGTCTTCAGTAGAGGCGGAGTATAGATCCATGGCTTCTACAGTTCATGAAGTTTTATGTGTACGTTGGCTTCTGAAAGAGTTAGATGTGAATGAGACTGGTCCGACTTCGTTATTTTGCGACAATCAAGTTGCCCGACACATTGCCACCAATCCAGTTTTTCATGAATAGACAAAACATGTAGAAATGACTGTTATTTTGTTCAAGAACAGGTTGACTCTCATAAGATACAATCTCGTCACATTTATTCTAACATACATATTACAGATCTTCTCACCAAAAGGTTAGAAACTCAACAACTCAATTTGTTTTTGGCAAGTTGGGTGTTAAGAACCTACATGTTCCTACTTGAGGGGGAATATTGAAATTTGCATTCTAGTTACTTCTTTGATTAGCTATTATCTTCCTATTATTTAGGAGTTTCCTTCTTATCTTTTATTTTCTATTTTATAGCCTTTATGTAATTCGTTTTTGAGAGAAATAAAAATAGAAAATTTTCTTCCTATGTTAATTTTATCGCTCTTTGTGATGTTTGGTTATTCTGCACTAGTTGTGAAACTCATGTAATCTTTGTGATGCTTGGTTATTCTGCACTAGTTGTAAAACTCATTTATTATATGTGTTTATTAAAAAAATTAAATATAAAAGCCAAAATATTTGAAAAACTTTAAATTTATAAAAAAAATAAAGAATTATTATAATGGAAATATTTTTTATCTTTTAAATTTAAACAAATCATTTAAATAAATAAAAGAAATTAATGAGTTTTAATTTTGAAAATTTTGAAATTAAAAAGTAAGTTAATTAATGAAATGATATCTATTTATTACTATATTTATTGCAATTATTACATTAAAATATTATTTGGAATTTAATAAAAAAGAAAAACTTATAAAATAATATGTGGAAAAAGAATTAATTCAAAATAACTAAACAATCACAGTTGATAAATTTGAATGAGAGTATGACAAATGACAAAAAAAAAAAAAAAAACATTCATTTACTAGAGAGGATTGTCGATGCCAAAATCGCACACACGACAATCTCTATTTGGTTTATTCATTTGGATATATACAATGCGTTTTCTTTATTTAATTTTTAATGTGTGTATATATATATATATATATATATATATATATATATATATATATATAGAGAGAGAGAGAGAGAGAGAGAGAGCTAGGTTCAAATGTTTTTAACAAGTATTGTGTGCCTAAATGCACCAATGAGAATTCAAGAAATAATTAAATCACTAATAAATAATAAAAGGGTATAAGAGTAATCTACACTATAATTAATTATGGTAAAAGAAAACAAAATCAATCAATATCCCACTAATTTAGGTTATCAGTTTCATATAACACCACCACCGATTCCCCCTACTTCTCTAAAAATCATCGTTCTAAACACAACTCCAAACCCCATGATTTCCAGTCAAGCATCCACAAGCAAACGCTTCTATTCGTGATAACAGAAACACCACGAGCTAATCAACCTCCGAGGCGGCAAGCAGCGAATGCCGGTTTCTTGCTGCGGAGAGGAAACAGGAGAAGAAGGAAAATCGAAACAGCGTCGACAGAGCCTCAAGAGGCCGTCGGTGGCCTTGCTGGTTGAAACACGAGTGTGGAGGGGGTGGCAGTTCACGTCTTCAACAGCAGCTTCGCAACACCGGTGGTGGAGGCAAAAGGCTGACAGCAGTGGAGGAAGTAAGAGGGGTGAAGATGGCGGCTGGGTAAACTCCGAATGGATGGTGGCGGCTAGAGAGAAGACGGGTTAGGGTTAGGGTATGGGAGCTCAGACCCGACAAGAGATCCATAAACAAAGAAGAAATACTCTCCGGATCGGTACCATACTTTTGATACAGGGGAATTCAAGATGATGTCCGGAAATTACACAGCCATTGACAACCAGAATGTTTATGGATCTGTTCCTGTAAAACTTCTTCTCCTCTTCTTCAATTACGTTTTCATCACTTCGATACTAGATCTGAACCCTAATTTATTCATTGGTAGCTGGTTTATATTGTAAGCATTAAGTAATTTGGTTGTTGGTTGTTGCAGATTCAACTCTCCAAACCTTTCCCCCATCTGGAACACAAGGCAAGATCTCAGGCGCTTCTGGACCTCCCCGCGATGCCGATGGTGTGTGTTTAAATTCTTGAAGCATCTTATTAGTTTTCAACTATCTACTGCAATTTAGTAACTTCAGTTAATGGATCTCATTTAGTTCAACTACATAGTTAAATCCATATAAAATTCATCAGTTTTAGGGCTTAGATTACTAGCATTTTAAGTTTCTTCTTGATTTGAATACATCATGACTTAGTTTATTCAAAACCATTATGCAAGAATACTTTATTTTTTAAGAATATTCAAAACCATTCTGCAAGATTAGTTTATTCTGTAAGAATATTTATTCATGTATTCTATTATAATGCATTGAATTGTTTAATTTTTGAAAATTGATTATCTTTTCTTTTATTTGGTGTTCTTGGTTCATTTGGCCACCATCCCCATCACCGGAACTGGATGTTGCTTCTTTGGTGATTCATTAACCATCAATCAAAAGGAAACACATGTTGAAACAGAATAAAAGTTAATTTAAAACTCAATCAGGTATCTTATTTTCTTTATTGATTACAATATTCTATTATCTAAGATTTGATCAGATAATATCTAGCAGAATTTCAGAATATTCTTTGTATTCTAGCAGAATTTTAGAATTTCAGCATTCAACATCCAAAAACAACAATATTCTTTCAGAATTCAAGAAGAAAACATGGAGAACGAGAGTATTCTAGCAGAATGTCGTTGACCAGGGCAGTGTTTTACATGGTGACTATTGAATACATTAAATTCTTTCAGAATTTCAGGATTCAACGTCCAAAAATAACAATATTCTTTCAGAATTCAAGAAGAAAACATGGAGAACGAGAGTATTCTAGCAGAATGTTGTTATTTTTTAAGAATGTTATTCATTTTTGTTGATATTCTTTTAGAATATTTATAACTATATTTAAAATGTATAAGATTTTTAGTCTGTAAGAATATGTATGAATTTGTATTTAAGTTCGGATGTATAAGAATATATTAGAATGTTGGTTATTTTTCAACATCTTATTCAAGAATTTTGTTTTTCTTCAATAATATTATATTAGAATAAAATTCTGAAAGAGTATCATTCTAACAAAAAATATTCTGATAGAATAAAATCGTTAAAAATTGAAATTGAATTTATTAAAAATTTTAGATTTTTTTAAATTAGGAGAATTAATCATCCCTAAAATTTCGAAAATTTCCTATTATAAATGTAGTTAATTATCCAAAATACCCTTTTGCTAAAAATTGTGTGATTATATGGTACATATTACCCCATTGTAATATCATACACTCTCAAATTATGTCCATTGATCAATTTCATCCGTTGGTCCAGATCTATGCATTCTGGCACACAATACTTAGTAAAAACAAAATAACCTAGCCCTATATATATATATATATATATATATATATATATATATATATATATATATATATATATATATATATATATATATATATATATATATATATATATATATATATATATATATATATATATATATATGGGGCATTCATATCATTTTCTTTTGATTTTATGACATTGTTACATATAGGATATGATGTATTTTATTTTTATTTACAATCGTGCGAGAGAATTGATGAGCAGAAGTCGTATAATAACTTTTATATATATATATATATATATATATATATATATATATATATATATATATATATATATATATATATATATATATATATATATATATATATATATATATATATATATATATGGGGCATTCATATCATTTTCTTTTGATTCTATGACATTGTTACATATAGGATATGATGTATTTTATTTTTATTTACAATCGTGCGAGAGAATTGATGAGCAGAAGTCGTATAATAACTTATTAATTACTGAACAATATACAACTTTTTTAATATACCAATTACAACTTTTTGTTGCACATTCCCTATAGTATTAATATTACACTTTTTTTTTTTGGCTCACTTATGCATCATCACCATATATGTTACATTTAATTAGGTAATTGTACCTATTATGATATTAAATTCTTGATTCTCATAAAGAACTTACACTTGTCTCATATTCAATTGTTCTAACTTTTTTTTGTCCGTTCCAAAAAAAGAAACAACATTGTTCCAACTGTTACATTATATACTAGTTAGATACACAGAGCTTTGCACATGTACATTCACAATTACTACAACAAAACCGAATTTCATATACAACCACTTCCTTCGATAATCCGTTTGTCTAAATTAGCGACATTTGCCTTAATTAGCGACGGAGACCATATATACACATACATATAAACATAAACACATACATATACAGATAAACGTACACACACATAACAATAAGTAGAATATATACACATGACAATAAGTACTATAGCCGTGTATAAAATGTGGAAAAAAAAACTTTTATAGTTTCTAATTAATCCATGTATGGACGCGGTGGTTCGAAAACTTAACTCTGAAAACTTACAGAATGTAAAGATATAATTTAAGCATAGAAATGTCATGTCATGATAATAAGAACAGACAAATTATTACTAGATCTACCCTTTAGCATGTTGGTGAATTAGCTACGGGTGCATAGTCAACAAACTGGGAAACAATAATTTCTCTCTTCGTCCGTGGTATAATTTCTCTAATCTTTGTTATACGAAATATGAAAATGACATAGTTTATATTATATAATGTACTTAATAAAAACATTTCTAAATTAAATCTTGTAACATAAGTTCAATAACTTAAACTTAAATCTAATATTTTCCATTAGTTGCCATGGCTACCAAAGAGAAGGATATTGTAAACCAGACAGATATATATGATCAAGAACGACAAGAAGAAAAACATCATAAAAATAAACCCTAGAAAATTGATCATAACCTAAATATATAACTAATAATTGATGAGCATGAATGAACACTGAACGTTCATGCCATAAACGGATCATGATCGTCCTAGTCGAAGTTCCAAATCCAAATCCATCTCAATATTTCCATCTGTAAGCAAACCCATCTCCATTTCAACCCTGAAACTCTCTCTCTTCTTCAAAACCATACTTTCATTTTCTTGATCCCATGAATTACCACTAAACCCTCCATCAGCATTTGCAACAAACCCCTCCATGTTCACATTCTTTCTCACATCTCCAAGAGAGTTACTATCTGAGTGTGGTAAGAATGTGAACATCCCTTGCTTGCCTTCTTTGTCTACGATTGAAGATTGTGAAGAAAGAGAGAAAAGAGAAGAATGGAAGGTCTTGTAGGGTAAGCACTGCAACCACGACGGTTGTGATGAAAAACTAGGGTTAGGGTTTGCGTTTGGATGCTCAAGAGAGGGTGAAGAGAGTCTCAATCGAGCTCTGTCCCTTCTGTGAACATTCATGTGACCACCAAGAGCTTGCGCAGATTTGTACTCTTTTTTGCAAAAGTTACACATAAAGTTTCTTTGACGCCATGAAACTCCATCATACCCATAATCGTTGTCAAAGAGTAAGGTGTTACTTTCCCATTTGCTTTTAAACTTGTGATCCATTTGACACTAGAGAAGATACTTGCGGTGGTTATGAGAGAGAGCACTGTTTGAAAAATTAGACATGTAATGAAAAGGAGTATATGCATTATTTATGGTGAAGAGGTAGAGAAAGTCAGGTTGATGTAGGGGTGTAACTAAATATACCCAAAAGGCAAAAACGGATGCTTCCGGGGTGTTTCCATATGCATTTTGAAAATAATTATTACGTTTTTTCACAATGAGTTGATAATTAATCAGATCAGATAAATTAATAATCATATAATGAGTTATTTAAAGCTAGAGAAGGAATACATTAGGTCGAGAGAACGTTGTTAGTAGTATATATATTTGTTTGAGTTAATAAATTAGCAGTTTAGTAGTATCAATTAAAAAAACTAACGAACTAACCGCCATGTGTACTAGTGATGTAAACCACTTTTATGTTTTTGGTCTTATTATTTCTACTAAAGTGATAGTTTAGTATAAATGTCTAGCATAAGAAATCAATCATCAACGGGTAACAACTTTCCTCTCAAAATGGTTGCTTTCAACGCTCTATATTTGATCTTCTAGAAACAAAAAACCAATGAACTAGATCAGCCGTTGATGATGCCGGTCACCATGTGAGCAACATAGTGATGGACGTTATTATCAGTTGATGCGAGCTATACCGACAACCACAATGAACTACAAACTATTAGTCAATATTGTATAGGTTGTGGCCGATGTGGGAAGTGTGGGAGGACGCATGAGGAGAGTTGTCGTGAGAATGGAGGAGACTGCAATGATATGCTTCCACTGCAATCAGACGCGCCGCAAGATGGTCGAATGTCTGAGGTTGTCGGGTGGAGCGGCGAGGGCACCCACTCCAGCTACATTGAGGATTACTGACAAACACGAGGGCAAGGCGGAGGCTCCCATGGTAAGGAGTCGAGCGTTCCAGTTGACGGCCGAGGAGGTCCGAGCAGCGCTAGATGTGTCACTGGTATGTTCCTATTTATTCTTTTACTGCTTTCATTATTTATGCTTATGCTTGTTGTGTTTGTGATCAGGGATGTTCCTAGTCAATGGTATACATGCTCTTGTTCTTTTCGATCCGGGTGCTACCCGATTGTTTGTGTCTCTTGCTCTTAGCAAAAAGTTTGATGTTGACCCATGGACACTGGATTTTCCTCTAGAAGTAGAGATCGCCGACAACCATACTATGAGTGCTTCGAGGGTTCATCGGCGTTGTGTATTGGAGATGTTTAGGGTTCAGATTTCTATTGATTTTGTTCCTATTTCTCTGAGATGGGCAAGGATCAGCATGTGTATGGATTGGTTAAGTCGGTTTAGGCGATGATAGATTGTGAGCATCAACTAGTGCGGGTTTGAATGACTTAACATGCATCTCAATTTATACTGAAGGAATCATACCTAAAACCCTAATGGGCTAAGCCCATTGGCCTATAGACCCATGAATGCTGTCACCCAATCACAATCCGCCATGCAGTGCTTCTAGAACATTCATCCATGATATAGAACATATAATCATTAGCAACATACATGATCGAGCACCATGAGCCATAGTGGAGCATCATGATGCACAGGTGGCGCATCATAAAAACTAGTAGCCCAACATCCATCATGGTGGCACAACATTGTGTATTCCTTGAGCATCACCAACTTATGAGCATCCTTGAACAATCTTTAGCATTATAGGAGACTTCATAGCATACGTGGCTCATTAGGGATACGATGACACATTAAGGAACCAAAATGGTGTCGCTTGCATGATGATGGCCCATCTTGTGCAAGGATGACACAATATTCTTCAAGCTTGGCACAACTTCCTTCTAAGTGGTTCAACTTCCTTCCAAGCTGGCACAAGATCTTTCAAGTTGGCGCAACTTCTTCTACTTTGGCACAACATCTACCAAAGTGGTGCAACATGGTCCAAAGCAGCGCAACATGTATGAAAATGGTGCAACACGCTTGTTTATTGGTGCAACATGCTTGTCACTTAGCCTAACACTTAATCAAATGGTGTAACTATGCATTAAGTTGCTCCATTCCACTCCCAAGTTCTTCAAACCTCTTCTAGCTTTTCCATACCCCTTTTAGACGGTTCGTTCCTTTGGCACTTGATTCATTCCTTTGTCAGATGATTCATTTCCTTCTCAGATGATCTATTCCTTTGTTACATGCTTCATGAACCCTAAGTGCTTCATTGAGTTCTAAGTGCTTCATTGAACTCAAATGCTCCATCAGAATGCTCTAAGTGCTCAAGTCACATTTAATACTTATGTTGTTCATACTTGGGTCAAGGAGATGAAGACTGTGGATGGTGTGCCTATCGTTTGGGAGTTCCCCGATGTGTTTCCTAAGGATTTGTCGGGAGTTCCTCCAGAGAGGCAAGTGGAGTTTCGGATTGTTCTAGTTCTGGGTGTGCCTTCGATAGCCAAGGCATCGTATCATCTAGCACCTCCAGAGGTGCAAGAGTTATCTGTAGGAGTTGTCTACTCCAACACGAGCTTTTAGACATGGGGTTTATCAGACCAAGTAGTTCACTAATGGGAGCACCCATCCTGTTTGTGAAAAATAATGACGGTTCACACAGGAAGTGTATCGATTATTTGGAGCTAAACAAGTTAACAGTGAAGAACCGTTATCCACTTCCTAGAATCAACTATTTGTTTGATCAACTCTGGGGTGCATCTTGGTTCTCAAAGACTGATTTGAGGTTAGGTTATCATCAGATGAGGTCCATGGATGAGGATATCCAGAAGATGACTTCCAAAACTCGTTATAGTCATTACGAGTTTGTAGTGATGTCATTTGGGCCCACCAACGTGCTGGCAGTGCTCATGGATCTCATAAACCGAGTGTATAGGTCGATGTTGGACCGATCAATGATTGTATTTATTGAATATATATTGGTCTATTATAAGACCAAGGAATAGCATGAGGAGCCTTAGAGAGAAGTTCTTCAGACCTTAAGGAGGGAGAGACTTTTTTTTTGAAGTTCTTAAAATGTAAGTTTTAGTTGCGTGAGGTGCAATTATTGGGTCACATCGTCAACCATGATGGTATATTGTTCGATCCACCCAAGGTCGAGGCAATGACGCAGTGGTAGATTCTGAGGACTCCATTTGGGATTCAGAGTTTCTTTAGATTAACGGGATATTACCGGAGATTCATTCAGGATTTCTCCAAGATTTGTTGTTCCTTTGACCCAATTGACGAAAAAGAACGTCACTTTTCAGTGGGGGCCTGAGCAACATGCTACATTTGAGATTTTGAGGCAAAGATTGTGTGAAGCTCCGATACTGACCCTCATCGAGGGTGTGGATGATTTTTTGATTTATTGTGATGCGTCGATTATGGGTTTTGGTACATTACTTATGTAGAGAGGCATATAATTTCTTATGCTTTCAGTCAGTTAAAGCATCATGAGAAAAAATATACTACTCATGATCTTGAGCTGGGGAATGCGGTTTTTGTCCTCAAGATTTGTCGGCCTTACTTGTATGGGTTCCAATTCATTATCTTCACGAATGACAAGAGTTTGAAATATCTGATGGATCAGGCTGGCCTAAATATAAGACAACTCATATGGTTAAATGTGGTGAAGGATTACGACTGCGAGATTCTGTATCATCCTGGGAAGGCTAAGCATAGTGGCCAATGTCTTGAGCCACAAGGAGACGAGTAATCAAATCAGAGACCTATGCTTGAAATTGATTTTTGCTTCACTGCTACTGGATTTGATTAAGGAATCACAGATTAAAGGGTTAAAGGAAGAAAATTGAAAGAAAGAAAAGATCAGGGGGCAGATTCCTTCATTTGTCATAGATAGTCATGGTTTGTTGAATCAGTGCGGCTGAGTATGATTTCCTATTTCTGGTGGGGTTAGGCATACATTGTTGGAGGAAGATCAAACTGATCTTCTCAATAAAATCTTTCTTCACTTCTTCAGGAGCTTGAGACTTGGCAGATCTTGTAATGAACTTCTGCATAACTCTGAAGAAATCTTTTTTTTTTTTTCAGTTTCTTTTCTTGTGAAAACATATCAGAACTCGATTTCACTGATGGGGCCTATAGGAAAATCTTCAACTCCATTCAAATCATAGTTGATTGGAGAAATAATTTTTCTGTTTTGAATAAAGATGCAAGCTCTATATTAGTTTTCCGAAGTCATCAGCATAATATCTTAGATAACTTATAGTTGTTTGAAATGCACTCCTGTTCATATTAGTGATTTGCTTTTGTTGAAAATAGGTTGCAATGACAAGAATGTCATTCGGATTAATTGTTGGAAATATATCATCCGGGATCTTAATCTTCTTGGGAGTGTTTCACACAATGTAATAAGAGTGCAATTGACATTCTAGTCTGAATTTGTTGAGGACCTTCATCCTATAACCTTCAATGTAGATGATTCTCCTTCTAGACCAATACTCCTTGATATGTAATGCATTTTTAGGTGATTCCCCTTTCTGACCGAATTTGAATAGACAGATCATCGCAAAGATGAAGAGGATCAAACTTCTTGTAAAATTTTCCATGAAAAAAGATCGGAAGGTCAGGCTGCTCAAAATTAGAAGTTAAAAGAGCATAGCTCACTTAGGGGACATAATGGAAGTCGTAAATACAAATTTTAGGAAGTATGGAGAGATGTCGGTAAAGGGATTTATATTATCCCTTAAAGCTTGAAGGAAGATACTTTCTTGAATAGATCTATCCATCTGTTCTTGAGACCAACCCTCAGCTTGGTCAAACAACTTCATTGGGATGATCTTTTTAACTTCTATCCCTTTTCCTTTATCTTTCATAGGATCTCCTAGAGTTGATATGTTGATAATCTATTAGGCAACAGGAGACACTATCACTTCAGAAATTGGAATGACCAATTTTGAAGTAGGCAATCCATCATCAGTATATATATATATATATATATATATATATATATATATATATATATATATATATATATATAAGTGCCTTCATTAATTAAAGAGATAAATGGAGGAGGTAACGGAATTAAATTTGGTTGTGTGGCTTGAAAAGCATCAATTTTGAGTTGTGTTTTAACGGGGCAACATGAATGCTTCTATTCAGAGAGTCAAGAAGAGTGGATAGCTAGGTTAACCATTCTGCTTTCTCATCTTCGGTTATGAACTTTTTAAAGGGAGTATACTCTTCTTCAGTTGTAGCAATCTGTTTCTCTTCTTCATTTGTGACATCCTTCATGATGTCACCATCTCGGAAAGTTTATCATGAAGTTTGAACTCATTTTTCCAATTCCAATGGCCATTTGTTCTTTCTACCCCTATTGCATCAGAGGGAACAGAAACACTTACTCCTTTAATTCACCAATTTTTTAGAAGACTTTATGAAACATTATATTTACAATCATTGTGAGATTATCTGTAACATCCTAAAAAATACAAGTAAAATTTTGTTTTTAAATTCATTCAATTCATAAGAAACTAATATTAAATATTCGAAAGTGTCATATTGTAACATGTTATCTAAGTCCAAATCCCAAAATCACTAAGTGCGGAAAAAGATAAAGTGTTGTCGTGCGATCAGACCGGGCCATTCTCCTTCGAAATGGAAGTTCATAAAATAGAAATTGAAAACTATAAGCACAAATTTAGTGAGTTCCCCCAAAATACCACATACTAACAAACATACGGCCAATCATATATGGCTGCCAACATGCTCCTTCGGTCTATTTCAACCGGATACTACCAAGCATATTTGGGTGCATGCCTACCCCATCGATCTATCTCAATAGGATATTATCAAGCATATATGGGTGCCTTCAATCCCCTTCGGTCTATTTCAACTGAATACCGGGTCTATTTCACCTCTACTACTACCACATAATACCATAACATAAATCATAGAGTCATCAAGCGAATATAGGTATAGCTGATAATTATCACAAAGACAATCATCACACTATAACATAAACTAGTAGGCCAACCTTGGTGCCTTCGACCCACGACTACCGCGAAGGAAGACTCACCTCAGACTATGGATGTAACAATGTGAATTTTTAAAATAATTTTTCATTTTTAAAACAGACATAATTTACATAATTCATTCCAAAAACTCAAGTGTCAAATGTCATCTCAGATAAACATATCCCAAAATCTCAAAATACTTCTAACTCCATCAATGTGTACAGATCGTGCCGACGCCTTCCCGCGATCGTTGTTGGTGCCTGAAACACATATCACATAAACTGTAAGCATAAATGCTTAGTGAGTCCCCCAAAATACGACATACAACACATACGCTACTCAAGGCTACAACTCTACAAGACCTTCTGGTTAATGTGTCTTTGGGGACTTCTGTCCCATAGACCTTCCGGTCCCACTTCTCTGACCTTCCGGCCCGTATCATCCTTACCTTTCGGCCTATACACTGTTGACCTTCCAGTCCATATCATAGTACTCATAACATAACATAGCACATACATATCATATAACAACATGCATCACACACTCATCATAGCATATAAGACCTTCCGATCACACATAATTACCACTCTAGGTAAAGTATAGTGAGAAGACTCACCTCGTATGATGTCGGATAACCTCTCGTGCTCGATAATCCGACCTAGCCTCTTCCTATCAACATAATAACATTTCTAATCAATACTTTCTCTTGTCCTCATTTTTAAAGAATGGGTAGAAGACCATTCTACTCCTCCCTGACCTCTTTTGAACCAGCTTGACCAAAATCCTAAGGTCAACTGAAGTCAACTCTAGTCAATGGTCAAACTTTGACCAAACTCGTCGAGTGCACTCGTGTGACTCGGCGAGTCCATGCATTTCCTCTCAATCCTCATAAATCCTCACTCGACTCGTCGAGTTAACCTTTCACTCGACGGGTTACCACTGGTCACGAATCGTGGGGCAACCCAACTCGACTCGTCGAGTCCCTTTATGGACTCGGGGAGTTCCCTCCATGGCAACACTCAAAAGACCTTCTAAGGTCAGATATGCTTTCCTAACCTATAGATATGACCTTTCAATACACAATAATCACATAAAGGTCCAACCTTTACACTCATAGGGCTTCTTTTGGAGAAATAGCTTCTAAAATGGCAACCTAGGTTCATATCTCCAAAGGAATAGTGTAAAGCAAGGTAGATAAGACTCTCTGGACCTCTTAAGGTCAAGATCTAAGAATAATTCCACTTTGGGACCTTATAAGCTTTGAATCCAAGCTAAAGAAGGCACAAGAAAACCCTAGATTCAAGTAAGTCACCATATACACGAGAATGAGCATAAATTTATACCTCTAACAGCATCTTTTGATCACATGGTGGAAGATCTGAGCTCCACAATCTGCCTAGCTTGCCCTCCTTCCTTCTTTCTTGCAAAATCACATTAGAAATGATGAAAATGGCTTCTTTTCTCACTCACAATGCCCTCAGGTTCTCTGGTGCTCTCAAGGGTGAAGGTGGCTGCAAATAAGGGCCATAAGGTCCCTTAAATAGGGCACAGGCCCGAGGATTTAGGGTTTCTGTCCACAGCACGGACTCATCGAGTCAACCTGCCGACTCGTCGAGTCCCTTCATTAAATCCAATCAGCAATCGTGTTCATACTTGATGAGTCTAGGCGTCAACTTGTCGAGTCCCTCATATTGACACAAACTAAGTAATTAAAATGTGATACCTGGAATTCCGAATGTTACAATTCTCCCCCACTAGAATCAGACTTCGCCCTCGAAGTCTCGCTCTACAAACAACTCGGGATGCTGACCCTGCATCTCCAACTCCAGCTCCCAAGTCAACTCGGACCCTCACCGATGTTGCCACTGGACCTAAAACAGGGGCACCTCCTTATTTCTCAGAACCTTGATCCTCCGATCCAGGATCGTGATCGGCCTCTCAACATAATTCAGGCTCGCATCCACCTGAATATCCTCTAGTGGAACTACCGCCGACTCGTCGGCTATACACTTCCTCAACTGAGACACGTGGAAGGTATCATGAATCTGGCTCAACTCTACAGGTAGCTCTAAACGATACGCTACCCTGCCCACCCTCGCAGTCACCCTGAAAGGACCATGCACTCACTTGTTAAGGTGGTGATTCCAAACTTAGACAGTGCTTCGTTACTCTTGAAACAATTTCCTTCGGAAAAACCTAGTATCATTACCACTAGGGTTTAGTCTAATATTCACCGATACTGATTAATAGTCTAGTTATTATTACTATTATATAAGCGTTAAACAATACTTATATAACCCATAATAATAGCCCATGTACTTATTATAAGTTCCTAATAACGTTACTATAATTAAATAAAATCTATATTAAAAATAGCATAGACGTAGCTCACTTACAACGAGTTTTATAGAAAAATCGGGCTTTCCTTGGAGCAGCATTTCTGAACCAAAAGACCCTTTTTCTCAGGACTCCGAGAGCCTCGGGGCCTCCTTTAGGTGCTAGGGGATTTACCTAGGCTTAGGATGGGGTTAAGGGTGGTTGAGAGAGAAACTAGTGAGAGGAAGAAGGTGGAAAGGTGCAAGGAAGTCGGCAACCCTCGCAACCTATTTATAGGCTCGAGCCCTCTCGAAACACTGGGTGTTCAACAAGTCTACGTGGGGCGTAGCTTCAGATAAGGCAGACAGATGGCGAAGTCTTGGTGGTGCGACGTGGTCGCTTCTAGGCCGAGGAAAGCAGATGTACGCGCCACGTTCCGAGCTTCTTACGCAGGGCGTATCGAAGGCACCGTGTCTCCATCCTAAGTGAGTACCGAGATCAACAATGGACGGCTGGGATCTTGCCACGTCATCATTCTTGCAACAGACTTCGCAATTTCTCATTCCGACTTCAAAATTTTGTATCTTTCGCATAAGAGATCCATTTTTGACATTCTTTATATCCACACATAAGCGGGAACGTACTCTACAACTTTCGTTTAGACTTCATTGGCTAATTTTGAATTTATTTTTGAAGTTATATTTTTAACAGACCGAGACAGGATTGGTTCGTTAAAAATCCATAACTTCTTCATCTGATGTTCGTTTTCGTCTGTCTTTTTATCATTACGCTACTATTAATGAGACCTTCAATTCTTGTTTTGGTTGTGTCGGCTAGAAACCGCTCGATCTAAAATTCGAACTCCGGGTTGTACACTGCTAAGCTGAAACTTCGAAAAATCATAACTTCCTCATACGAAGTCAGATTTGGGCGTCCTTTTTATGGACACTCTTGGTTTAACGTATTATACGAATTTCATTTAGATTGCTAAATCTAAAAGTCTCTCTATCGTAAATTCACTATTTACGCTTCCCGGTGTCGCGCCGGTTCCGTCGCAAAACTTCGACGGGTCATAACTTCTTCGTTATAACTCGGATTTCGGCGTTCTTTATATGTACGGAACCCTTGAGACATATTCTACAACTTGGTTAAGATTATTTATTCTTAATAATCTTTTGTTGAAAAGTCATTTTCGTCCTCTATTATCTCTAAATTGACTAGCCCGGATCTACGGGCGTTACATGACCTAACGTTCAAAACTTAGATCTAGGCCCCTAAAACGTCCTAAGCCATAAGTTACAAACTTTATGATTTTTCATCCAAGTATGGGGCCTAAAACATGAATCAAGTCCATATGCACACTTGGGTGGTTCCTAACACTTGCATGGTTGAGGCTTAACCATCAAGGTTCAATTTTTATGACTCAAAATACCTCCAAGAGCTCAAAAGGATAGCTCATATGGTCTGAAGTTTCCCAACTCCAAGAATCCAAACTATAGGACCAAAAGATACCATTTTCTACCCTAAACCTAGATCTAAGCATGCAACGATCAAGATTTAAAATTTATACCTTCAATAGGTCAAAAATGGTGCCAAACTTCTTGATCTACAAGCTCTTCCTATGTACTTACTTCTTCCCAAGCTTCCTTCGTCTTCAAAGACTCTAAAGAACACCAAAAACTCTCAAGAAAGCTCACAAATACACTCAAGGTGGCTTAGGGTTCGAGATTAGCACAATAAGGGCGATGTAGGCTGAAAAGGTAAAGGGTTGGGGGACTTAAGGTCCTTAAATAGGATATAAACCCTAAAACTAGGGTTTTTCTCAAACTCACGTACTCTATGCGTACTCCATGTAGGCCCCTCATAGGTGGTTAAGTCCTGCAACCATATATATGGCTAGTATGCTAAGCGTAGCCATTGAGTACGTCTCGTGTACTAACCAAGGGACCAATTTTGAATGAATTTTACATTAGGGCTAAAAAAGGAACTTACCCAAACCTGAATGTTACAATTCTCCCCCACTTGAATCAGACTTCATCCTCGAAGTCTGCTGCTCCAAATAACTACGAGTAATGCTCCCTCATCTCATCCTCCGATTCCCACGTCGACTCTGAACCCTTACGGTGCTGATATTGCACCTTAACCAGCTCGAAAACCTTATTTCGCAAGATTTTTGTCTTCCTATTGAGGATCGCAGGTCTCTCAATGTAGTTCATGCGGTCATCAAGCTGAATGTCCTCCAATGGAACCACTACGGAATCATCAGCCAAATATTTCCGTAGCTGTAAGACATGAAAAGTATTGTGAATCCGACTTAGCCCTTTTGGAAAATCCAATCGATATGCCACCCTACCCACCCGGGCTTTAACCCTAAAAGGACCAATTTACCTGGGGTCCAGCTTGCCCCGCTTCGTGAATGGAGTGACACCTTTACAAGGTGAAACCTTCAGGAGAACCACGTCTTCGTCCTTAAATTCCAAGTCAGATTGGTGCTTACTGGCATGGCTTTTCTGCTAACTCTGAGCTGTCTAAAGTCTACTATGAACCCGCTGAATCAACTCGGTTATCTTAAGTACCACCTCGATACTCGTCATTACTCGCTGACCAACCTCGCCCCAGCATATTGGGGTCCTGTATTTCCTCCCATAGAGCATCTATAAAGGAGGTTGATCGATGTTGGCATGATAGCTATTTTTATAAGAGAATTCTGCTACTGTAAGCTACGTATCCCAGCTACCATCAAAATCCAGAACACACACCCACAACATATCCTCCAATGTATGGATGGTCCGCTCGCTCTGACCATTCGTCTACTACGGGTAAAAGGTAATGCTGAAATGTAGACGAGTACCCAACTTGTCGTGAAATCTCTTATAAAATATAGAAGTAAATTGGACGTCCCTGTTAGAAACCACAGATACCGGCACCCCATGTCGTGCTACGACCTCCCTGATGTATACCTCAACCATCTTCTCCACAGAGATACTCTCCTGGATCTAGATAAAATATGTGCTCTTGGTCAATCGATCCATAATGAACCAAATCGAATCCACACCATGCACAGTCCAAGGCAACTTCATAATGAAGTCCATGGTAATCTCCTCCCATTTCCAAACGGGAATATGTGCATCTTGCCATGAGGTCACTGATTCTCATTCTTGACTTTGTTGTAAGTCAAGCACCTCTCCACTTACCAAGCTACATCCCACTTCATGCAGGGCCATCGATAGTCAGGACGAAGATCCATATACATCTTCGTCTCCCCGGGATGAATGGAGAATCTCGATTTATGCGCCTCCTCCATCAGAACTTGACACATACCACTACAATAAGGAACCCACACTCTTCGATGGTGAGTCAATAAACCCCAAATATCACAATTGAAGGAAGCCACCTGACCCATAATGTGCTCACTCCTCCTGTGCTCCTCCTTCATATCCTTAATCTGTGCCTCTCGAATCTGCTCTAGAATTGGAGTAATCATCTTCATCTCGGACAGATATCTCTGACCGAAGCCGCGACTGCCTTGCAGCTAAGGGCATCGGCCCCCACTTTGGCCTTCCCCGGATGGTAAAGGATCTCACAATCATAATCATTCACCACATCCAACCACCGACATTGCCTCATGTTCAGATTCGACTGATCCATCAAGTACCTTAGGCTCCCCAGCTCCATGTAAATAGTACAACGGACCCCGTGATCCATGTAAATAGCACAATGGACCCCATAGAAGTAATGTTGCCAAATCGTAAGGGCAAAAACCATAGACCCCAGCTCCAAATCATGTATCGGGTAGTTCGCCTCATGAGGCTTCAGCTGCCTCGAGGCATAAGTAATAATACAAACCTCTGCATCAAGACCGCGCCTAATCCCGTGATAGACATGTCAAAGTAGACCACAAAATCCTCAACAAACTCTGGCAGGGTCATAATCGGCGCCTTGCATAATCTCTGTCTCAGGGATTCAAACGTTGCATGCTGCTGAGGCTCATATTGAAAAGTGGCAGTCTTCTTCATCAGTCGGGTGAGGAGAAATGGTAACTTGGAGAAGTCCTGAATAAATCTTTGGTAATATCCAGCTAACCAAAGAAACTCTAAATATCGGATGGATACCTTGGAATGTCCCACCTCATCACAGCCTCCACCTTGGTCGCATCGACCAGAATACCATTTTGGTTGACAAGGTGCCCCAGAAACTGCACCTCGTGTAACCAGAACTCGCATTTGGAGAACTTCACATACAACCTCTCCCTCCTCAGGGTCTCCAACACCTCTTGCAAGTGCACCTCATTTTGCTTCTAGGTCTTGGAATAGACCAGGATGTCATCAATGAATACCATCACGGACTGATCCAACATTGATCGACACATGCGGTTCATGAGGTCCATGAACTCAACTGGAGCATTAGTGAGCCCAAAAGGCATCACCATGATCCATACTCCCGGATCTAAAACTAATCTCGTCACCCGATCCATACTCCAGGATCTAAAACTAATCTCTTCACCCCGATCCATACTCCCAGATCTAAAACTTATCTCTTCACCTGATCCATTCTCCCAGATCTAAAACTAGTCTCTTCACCTGATCCATACTCTCGGATCTAAAACTAATCGCTTCACCTGATCCATACTCCCGTATCTAAAACTAATCTCCTTAACTGATCGATACACCCGGATCAATAAATATGCCCAATCCATACTCCCAGACTAGGGACAATTAACTTAGTCTTAATCCATACTCCCGGACTAATAACAAGTTTATCGCTTTACCTGATCCATACCCACGGATCTAAAACTAACCTCTTGATCTCATTATCCAACTCATCTTTTATCACACGCCAACTATCTCATCTACCCAACATATTTGTAGATATAAAATACTTATACATTTTAACTCATTTAAAACTATATAAAACATCCATTCCTAACCCATCTTAATTAAACAACAATATATAAATACATAGCACGTATTTCATAGCAAATACTTCATATTTATGTGTTAGAAGAGAGTGACTACACACTCACCCAAAACATATACTTAATACATTCAAACAATACTTGTATTAAAATCGTGTTTATGAAAGGGGCTATACACTCACTTGATAAGACGATTATCTGACAGCACTACGGCTCTTCAAGTAGAAATTCTTCGGTGAAACCAAGATATATTCACACACCGGACTTCTCGTGGGCAGAGTTTCGGCTAGAAAACTCTTTTCTTCTCGGGATCTTCGGAGCGTCGGGACTCACTTCGGGTCTCGAGATGATATCGGTGCTTCGAGGGCACTTCTTTGCATGTAAATTGAGGTAATATGGGTGAGAGAAGGGTGAATTAACAACTTTGGCCGATTGCTCCTTCAAATCTATTTATAGGGCTGATTTCTCGATTTTCACGTCGTGGGCTTAATCGTCACTGCATGCGTCATCGCAAGTTGCTTCTGTCAAGCTCCAGAAGTCATTAATACTGAGTTCACGTCGTGAACTCTGACACAACTTTGGGGTTCGCGCCACGAACTTCATAAATTCATAACTTTTGCATACGAGCTCCGTTTTTGACGTTCTTCATATCCACGCGTAGGTGAGACTATGCTATACAACTCTCGTTTAGACTGCGTTGGCTAATTTTGAATTTATTTTTAATATATTAATAATATATTATTTTTAGTAGGTCGGGATAGGAAAACTCCGTTAGAAATTCATAACTCCATCATCTGATGTCCGTTTTTGACTGTCTTTTCACCGTTGTAGTACTATCAATGAGATATTCGATTCTCGTTTAGATTGTTCCGGCTAGAACTCACTCGATCTCAAGGTCGAACTTCGGGCTGTATATTGTTAAGCTGAAACTTAGAAAAATCATAACTTCCTCATACGAAGTCAGATTTGGACGTTCTTTTTATGTATGCTCTCGGTTTAATGTATTCTACGACTTTTTTTAGATCTCTAAGGCTAAATACCGCTCTATCGTAAATTCACTATTTACGTCACGATGTGTCGTGCCAGTTATGTCGCAAAACTTCGATGGGTCATAACTTATTCGTTATAACTCGGATTTTAACGTTCTTTATATGTACGAAATCCTTGTAACATATACTACAACTTAGTTAAGACTAATACTCCTAAATAATCTTCTATAAAAAAGCCATTTTTGATGTTCCTTGTCTCTAAATTAACTAGCTCTGATCTACGGGCGTTACACGTACTAGGGCGCAGTATAGTAGATATTGATGGATGACGCCCAATAGTCTAGGTTCTCCATCTACCCGAGGAGACGAAAATGTACAGAGATCTTCGTCCTAATTACCAGTGGCTCTACATGAAGCGGGATGTAGCCTGGTACGTAGAGAGGTGTCTGACTTGTAGGAAGGTCAAGGCAGAGCACCAGAGGCGTCACAACAAGATATAACCGTTAGAAATTCCCATGTGGAAGTGTGAGGACATTACTATAGATTTCATCACTGAGCTTCCCAGGACCGCACGCTGAGTTGATTCGATATGGGTCATCGTTGATCGATTGACCAAGAGTGCCCATTTTATCCCGATCCAGGAGAGCATATCGGCCGAGATTTACGTGCGTGAGATAGTGGCACAACATGGAATGCCTGTCTCGGTGGTGGCAGATCGAGATGTCCCTTTTACTTCTAGATTCTAGAAGCGGTTTCATGACGAGATGGGTACTCGTCTCCACTTCAGCACTACTTTCCACCCCTAGATGGATGGACAAATCGAGAGGACAATTTAGACTCTCGAGGACATGCTTTGAGCATGTGTTTTAGATGTTGATGGCAGTTGGGATACACATCTTCCATTAGCGGAATTTTCATATAGCAACAGCCACCACGCCAACATAGACCGACCTCCCTTCGAGATGCTTTACGGGAGGAAGTGTAGGACCTGAATCTGTTGGGGAGAGGTCGGTCAGAGGGTCGTGGGGAGTACTGAGGTAGTACTCAAGACTACAGAGTGGATCCAGCAGGCTCCATACTGCTCAGAGTCGGCAGAAGAGTTACGCCGACAAGTGGCGTTCAGACTTGGAGTTTCAGGTGGGCGAGATGGTCCTCTTGAAGGTGTCACCTTGGAAAGGAGTCATCCGATTCCAGAAGCAGGGCAATTTGGGTCCCAGATACATTGGTCCTTTCAGGGTCATAGCCCGGGTGGGAAATGTGGCGTATTGATTGGATCTTCCAACAAAGCTCAACCATATCCACAGAACTTTCCATGTTTTACAGTTATGGAAGTGCTTAATGGATGATTCAACGATTGTAGCTTTAGAGGATATTCAGGTTGATGACATCCTGGATTATATTGAGAGGCTAGTGGCAATTATGGATCGCAAGACGGAGGAACTGAGGAACAAGAGGGTTGAGCTAGTGAAGGTGCAGTGGCAGCACCGCAAGGGTTCGGAGTGGACTTAGGAGCCCAAGGAGGAGATGAGGGAGTACTACCCGGAGTTGTTTCCAGATGCAGTAGAATTTGAGGACAAATTCTAGGATAAGTGGGGGAGAATTATAACTCTCCATTCCCTGGTACGCATTTAAACCCTAATTTATTCATTTGTACAATGCAACTCGACGAGTTGGTAGCCCCAGATTCGTCGAGTAGAGACAGAAAGGGGACGCGGGTTTTGAAGTCTACTCAATGAATTGGGTATCCCCGACTCGACGAGTAGGTCTTCCAGAAGAAACCCTAATGTTATGGGTTTGGCACCCTATTTAAAGGAACATAACGCCCATTGTGGCCTCCCTTATCACCTCCCATTGTCCAGAAAACCCTAACTTGCCATTTTGAGCTTTGTGTGTGTGAGTGCCATTTTTGAGTGTTTTGTTGTGATTTAATCTTGTAAGGAGAAGGAGAAGCTTGAGGAGCTCAAGAGGAAGCACGTGGATCCATATGTTACATCATATTTGCTACATTTTCAGGTAAACAAGCTCCAACCTTGGTCATTAGTTCCCTAGATCTCTTCTTTTCATCTTTATGGAGTCTTTAGCCCAAGAAACATGAACCTTGGGACTTAGACGTCCCAAGTGATTTACCTTTCAGATCTAGAGTCTAGAAGGGGTTCCATGGCATAATGATTCAAACTTTATGACCATGGAAGCCCCATGCAAGCTTAAGGACTTTATCAATGCCTCTTTAGCCAAAATAACCATGCATGGATGTAAAGTATGATACTTTACGTATTCATTGGGTATTTAGGACCTAGATCTCAGTTTCCACGTTTTGGTTTGGAGTAATAAGGCCTTTGGACACATATTTGCAACTTAAGGAATTAGGGTTTAGGGCTAAATCCATTAAGATGGGTTATAAACGGGTAAAGCTGGAAACTTTACCCTTAAGAGGACATTCCTAATATGTAGAAGTAGTATGGAGCTTGAGACTAGAGTGTAGTGGATTAATCTGTTAAGAGGTCCCAAACAAACAGAGGGACTCGTCGAGTCCATAGAGGAACTCGAGACGTATTGTCCTGTTTCTGAGCATGCTCGAACTCGGCGGGTCAGGGGGTTGACTTGGCGAGTTGGATCATAGAATCATGGTTATTAAGACTTAGGACTCGGCGAGTCGATAGGCTGACTCAGCGAGTCGAATCAACCAGAATGTTGACTTTGACTAGGGGTAAAATGGTCATTTTCCCTAAACAAGATTATTAAACTTTTAACTAAGTATTATTGTATAATGTTACCCGGAGAGTCATAGGAGCAGTCAGCAGAGATTCCTCATGCACGAGTTCAGCATCCAATTTGAGAGGTGAGTTTTCCTTTAGTAGGAACGGGTCCAAGGCACCAAGGTCGGACCATATATGTGATATGTTAGTATCCGAGTATAGGTAGGGCCCGAATCTCTTAGCAGCCGAGTGTGGGCGGGCCCGAATCTCGTAGTACTATTTGAGTATAGTTTTGTGACTGTTTGATAGGAATACATATACTTGTTGTCTATGTGATACTTGTATGCTTGTTTGACAGTGGAGTGTAGACGGGGCCTGAAACTCCTAGACAACGAAGTTTGGGAGGGGCCCAAATCTCCTAGACAGTAGAGTGTGGGCGGGGCCCGAATCTCCTAGACAGTGGAGTGTGGGTGGGTCCCAAATCTCCTAGAGAGCAGAGTGCAGGCGGGGCCCGAATCTTCATGAGAGTGGGTGGGGCCCGTATCTCCTAGTTGCATGTTATGTGGTATGTGGTAGTTTGGGGAGACTCACTAAGCTTCGTGCTTACAATTTTCAGTTTTGGTTTCAGGTACTTCCGGTAGCAAGGGGAAGAGCTCGGGATGATTGCATGGCACACACCACCACTACTAGCCTGGGATATTTCACTCTGGTGTTTGATATGAGATTTTGCTACATTTACAGTTAATATGATATTTTTGAAATACATGGTTTATGATTTTTATTTGATGATGATATTTACGGTTTTATTAATGATTAAAAATGAAAATTTTGGATCGTATTTTTGGGATGCTACAAGATTTGGGCACCATGGAAGCAGAAAATGAAGCTTTTTGAGAGCAAGAGATTACACAGAAAAGGTTTTATGGCTTGAGGAAGAATAAGAGCGCATAAAGAGGGAACCGTTTGATTTTGAAATCAATTTCTTGGTGGGTTTGTTTCGGGTCGGGTTGAATAGTGCAATGTTTATTTAAAAAATATGCATTAAATATGGGGTGCTTAATTACGTATTCTATATGACAGTTAACCTAAAGTGATGTGACAATGTGAGCCATAAGGGTAACGTTTCAGATTCAAAGAAAATGTAGTCTGTCATTGGCCTGATTATATATGTCAAGAACACATTCTTTTATTGGGATTCTAAAGAAATCATCATTTGGATGTCTGAGTTAATATGATGTTTTGGTTTAATTGAACAGTAAGCAAATGAGAAGATAATCTTAAAATCATTTTATTTTGTTATAAAAAGGGATAATTTCGGTTTCATGGATTTCTGAAAAGGATTGTAGCTCCAACATAAGATACTTCTGATAGACAAAAACATCCTCTAATACTTGATATTGATTTGAGAAACAATGAAGTTTCTTGAATGGATATCAGAGGTAAAATGAAGCAAGAAGATCTTAGAGGTTGAAAAGTTGAAATAGAAACATGATATTTTTCGAGATTTGAAGGATGAAACATCAAAAAAAATAGATAATCAAGATGAAATTAGCATTTTGTATTTGAATTCCGAGATTGATTATGATAAATAATTCGTTTAGAATATTAAATCTCCAAAAAGTCTTGATCAACATGTACTCCATTTCATCGGATATTATAAGATCGGAAAATGATTGACTATAATTGTGGAATTTATGGATATCTATGTGTTTCGTCGTAGAGTGTATAATTGAATTATGAGAAATCGCAATGGCACTGGTTGAGTCACAATATATTGGAATTTTCTTGAACCGCTAACCATAATCTAACAACTAGGACTTCATCTAGACACCTTTTGAGGTGCATCTTGCAGCAAAAATGTATTATGCTTCGGCTATAGAAAGAGCAATGCACCTGCTTCTTGGATGACCAACTCACCATCCTACCACCGAGGACTTAACATCCTCCATAGGTACTTTTCTAATTAATTGGTAAGCCACGATAGTTTGATTCAGAGTAATCTTGTACAGAGAAACTATTGTTGATGGGATACCAAATTCCAAGGCTTTTAGTTCCCATAAGATATCAGAAGATTTTGTTCACAGCTAACATGCGATATCTTCGGATTAACATGGAACCGAGCATAAAGACACGTCAAAAACATTATGCCGAGATGACTAGCAATGAGATACAGAATCGATCTTATCATGCCTCCATACTTCTTGTTATCAACATGTTCACTGGTAGGCTCGGAAAATATTTTACATCTGAAACCCATGGGAACTTTGGTAGAGGCACGGGTATTCATAAAGTGTTTCTTTAGAAGCTCGTAAACATATTTATGCTAATGAATAAATATGCCTAGGTTTGTTTTCTTGACTTGAAAACTGAGAAACAAGCTTAGCTCGCGGTTTATACTCATCTGGAACTTGCTAACCATCAACTTTGCAAAATCTTGAACAATCATTGTATCCGTCGAATCGAAAAATATGTCGTCAACTTATACTTGGACGAGCAAGAGATTCTTTCATTTGATATTCTAAACATGGTAGGATCAAGAACTCCTCTCTTAAAACCTGAACGCTTAAGAAAATAAGTTAGAGTTTCATACCAGGCCCGAGGAGCCCGTTAAAGACCTTATGCAGCTTTCTGGAGTTTATAACAATAGTTTGGAAATGCGAGATTGACAAACCCAGACGGTTGTTGGATATAAACTTCCTCTTTAATTTCACCATTAAGAAAAACATTTTTGACGTCTATTTGGTAAACTTTAAAGATTGTGTGAGCAACATATGCAAGAAAGATTCGAATAACCTCGAGACGAGCAACATGAGCGAAGGTTTCATTATAATCTAATCCTTCAATCTGTGTGAAACCCTTAGCCACCAATATTTATTTGTTGCATATGATAACTCCTGCCTCATCAATCTTATTTTGAAAAAAACATCTTGTTTTGGTGATAGGATGATTCGCAGGAGGAGGGATGAGAATCCAGACCTGATTTCGATCGAACTCAGCTAATTCCTCTAGTATTGCAATTATCCAGTCAGAATGTCCTAAATCCTCTTTAATAGGATTCGGTTCAACAAATGAGGCAAATGCAGAGAAATGACATTTGTTTTAAGTATCGATCATAGATCTTAATTGTACAAAAGTATTTAGATTGCCAGTAACTTGATTTGGAGGATGATTCTTTGTCCAGATGTGTAACCTCGGGAGTTCTTCTGCAGTAGATAATCTGATATCAATTATAGGGTTGTGCCTCTCCCCCTAAATTTCTTGAATTACAGGACGATGCTCCCCATGAACTTTTGAAGCAAATATATCAACATCAATTGAGGGAAAGTCAAAGAATTTCACACCATCATCATTTAAAATTTGATTAGTTTCGAGAAACTGATCTACTGCATCTTGAAAACTTTCACCATTGTTCGAATCAAAGTTTGGAGTACTACCTTTCATTTGAGGTAAGGCAGATGAGATATTCTCGTCCTTAACCTGAGAAGGGTATACTTCATAATCAAACAGAGTAAATGAGCGTGGGGGTCCAGAAATAGTTTGAGAAACCAAAGAAGATGGAATGGTTTGAATTTCAAAATTAAGAGCAGATTATAGAGTCCCAAATAGTCTTTCAAAGTCAACTTCATATATGACTTGATGATTGGGAGAATTGGAGGGGGGGTGGAGCATCGTAATGCGTGATGTGAGTTGTGACATGGATCGATTCTAAATTTTGATGAAATGATCATAAAAAGTTATATCAAAGCTTTTGTCAATCACCCAAGTTTGTCGATTAAGGACACGAAAGGCCTTTGATTTTGAGGAATATCCGAGGAAGATTGCTTCATCTGACTTCAGTTGAAACATGGTATGCTAATATTGGTTGTTCTTGATAAAACATCCACATCCAATGTAACGACCCAAAAATCAAGGGTAAAATTTTCATTTTTATTATAGTTAAATACAATTGTTACTTAATCCAACCATTCAAAACATTTCTTAATTAAAAAAATTATCAGAGTTACATCCCAAAATCACATAATTCGAAAAACACGGGTGTGTGCGCTGCGATCAAGTCGGGCCCTTCCTTTCCGGACCGATGATACCTGAAACCATAAACAAAACTGTAAGCACGAAGCTTAGTGAGTTCCCCAGAGCATACCCCACATAAACACATAACTATATCAATCGTGTAAGCCATGCATATAAACATATAAGGATGTTGTGGGCTCCATCCAAGGTCTTACTCCAAGATGTCATGGGGTCCTCCACACGGTCTTACACCTATGTGCCATGGGCTCCCCCACATGGTCTGACATCCAAGTGTCATGTGCTCCCCCATGGTCTTTACCTGTAAAGCCATAGGCTCCTCCACATGCTCTTACATCTAAGTGTCATGGGCTCCCCCCATGGTCTTTCATGCAAATATCACATAAACAAATAGCCTAACACATATCATATAACCAACTACCATATCACGTATCACTTCATCAACTACTGTACCACATATCACAAAATGGGTCGGCCTTGGTGCCTTCGACCCATTGGTATGGTGAGGAGACTCACCTCGAATGTTGAAACTCCCAGTAAGAAATCCTTAATTGCTGACCTGACAACTCCTCGAGATGTCAATACCAAAATATTACCCAATTAGTAATTGGATCCCAAACCATGATCTATAATCCATACTTAGGGGTAAATTGACCATTTTACCCCTGGTCCCACAAGATTCATAACTAAGTCCCAAGTCCAAAACCGACAAGGCTCAAAACTGTAAAATCCATAAAAGCCTACTATTTGCCTAATTTCCAAATTGGGCCCAACTTCCCAAATGGACCTATGTTTAAGCCCAAACACATTATTACAAGTCCTTTCATAAAGGCCCAAGAGTCCTTCCTTTGCTAATGGGCCCGAAATCCATGTCTAAACCTATTAATGGACCACATGGCCCAATAAGCCCCACCCAAAAAAATCATGGCCCAAAATACATAAATCGGACCACTAACCCAAAATATGACCAGGCCCAAAGGGCTTGCAAGCCTACATGAAGCCTAAAACCCAACTGGAGTGCATACGCCCTACGTACCACTCCAGTACGCTCAACATACTACCCCTCCAAGTAGTACGCATTGCGCAAGCGAATTTACGCATTGCGTACAAGCAAGATGTGTACATTTGACCATTAATTGCTTAATACTTGGGATTTTAACGTCTAACTTAAGATCCAAGTCCATTAAGACGTCTTAAGGCATAAAGTTGGCAACTTTATGCCTTTTCATGTTCCATATGCTCCCAGTAACCCATTAATACATTTCCAAGAGTCTTAATCCATGCATGAGGTCAAAACACCCATCAAGACTCCATTTTTATGGTACAAATGAACCACGTGACCTCAGATCTACTCTTCCTAAGCTATGGAGTTGCTCAAACTCTCGAGAGATGGTTCATGAACACAAAGGGGGACAAAAGAGAAAACCCTAGCTCTAGAAATGAAAATGATGACCAAGGAGAAAGCTTTTTACCTCCTCAAGCTTCCTAAGTTGTTCTAAATGCAAGATCCAAAAGCCCTTCCACATTTAAGCTTGTTTCCTCCTCTTCCTTGAAGCTAACACGCCAAGAAGATGGTATTAAAGCACTCACAAGCTCAAGAACACACACTCTAATGGTTCTAGGGTTTCAGGGACGTTTGATGGTGAAGGAGGCTGGTTAGGGTGAAGCTCAAATGATATAATGATGCTTATATAGGGTAAAACCCTTGGATTAGGGTTTTTCAATCTGACCCTCATACGCCTAGCGTACCTTCTCGTACGCCCAGTGTAAGAGGCTGCTCACCTCGACCCATCTTCACTTATATGCTACGCGTTCCTCCCTATACACCCGACCCATCTTCACTTGAAGCATTTTATTTTGAGAATATTTAACTTTCTTTCCTTTATTCAAACTTCTGTCAGAGGTTTTAAAATTTGTAGTTTGGTCATCTTTGAAAATGTTGCCATCAAAAGTAGCAGTGAATGTAAGAGCGGATGGTTTCCTAGGAGAACAAGCTTTTTTATAAAACGTTTTTATAAAAGATGTACTACCATAAACAAATTTAGATTTGTAACTGATTTCAGACTAAGGACAGGCAGGTCAGAGGTACTAACAACCGAGGGTCTTTGAGAATTCTAACTGGAACAAAGGTATAGTGGTTCCTAGTGGCTGGATGAACTACTGTTTATGACACACTCTTTTTAGACTTCTCAACAAATGTGTTGTTAATTCTAGACTTAGTTTTTTATTCCAAGGACTTCCTGGCTTTTACTTTTGGATGAAGAATATCCTTCTTGTTTAACCAAGGTTTCTTCTTTGAGGTTTTGGAAGACTTTCCTATATAAGGATTGTTGAAAACTGGTTTAACAAGAACAAGTAGATTTGGATGCAACTCTTGAGTTCGAAATAGAGGAATCTAAAAGAAAATCTTCTTTAGATTCCATGATGATTTCTTCATCATAATCATTATCAATGTCTTCCCATATAGAATCATTGGCTTCAGAAAGTTTGTTATGGTCATGTCCGAATATATCAGGGATAATTTCTTCAATAACACAATTTTTTAAAGGACTAGAATTTGGAATGAAGACTCCAGTACCTCATGTGTCACGGGGAACATCTTGAGATTGATTCAGATCCAAGAATATCAGAGGCAGAATTTATACGGAATCAGGACATGAAACAATGATAGGGTTAAACTCAAGAATCAATGATTAATAGCCTACAGTTGGTTCACACAGGGACGACATAGGAGAGACACAGGTGTCCAAATAGGTGTTGCTCGGAATATCACCCATATAAGTTAGGTTCAAAAGTTCCTCTAGAGGAGTAGCAACGTGCATTAGAAATTCACTTCCAAGACCAGGTGCTTTGGACCAAGGATGATGAAAATTGTGTGTCATACATTTATAAGACTCAACCAAATTAACAAAATTATGCAACTTTTCTATGGGAGTATTAAGAAGAATGTTATCGGGAACTAAAAGATTTCTTTCACTAATTGAAATACCACATTTGTCATTTAAGATAATACATTCATCTTTGGCTATTACAAGTTCATTTTCTAATGAATCTATCTTAGGCGTGAGGTCTTCAAAATGTAGTCTAAGTCTAGTCAACTCATTATTCAGCTTCCCACTGCCATCTATGTTGGACTCATAAGCTTTTAGGGAGGACTATCATATCTGATTCAATCTTAGTTAGATAAGATTCACAAATAGATGTATCAAAATTATTTTCATAGATCATGTGGCATACTTATTGGATGATGCTTCGGCGACGAGGGTTATTTCTGGCCATGTAGCAGTAGTTCAGTTATGCATCATCATCACCATCTGAACACGATGACCAATACCCATAGTCACATTCAACAATATGTCTCGCCATGAAGCACAAATTATTATTCCCATCTTCTTCCTTCTCATCACTAGATGACCAATATCCATCCACATTCCATGAGGCAGTGGCAACAAAGGCCTTCTCATTTTCTGCTAACTCTTGATCATGTCTAGTGTAGTATACAAAATCCTTCACCTTCGGTTTTGGAGGATCATCGGGTTGACAATATTTTGCAAAGTGGTTTATGAGACCATATTTGTGACAAATTAGTGTGGGTTTAACCGAGGGTAGAGTGGAGTGGTTTTGGGGAACCGAAGCTTGGTTCGGAAGGATTGGTCGATAGGAGGGAGGATTTTCAGCAGGTTTAGGATAATGTTGAGGATTCTTTTGATGAGGAGGTTGGTACGACGACTGATTGTTTGACTGAAATTTGTTCAGAAAAGGCTTTTGATTGTTATTCTATGGTCGTTAGTTATATTTCATGGATAACATAGTAAACTCTTGTTGGAAACGAAGTTCGGTATCGGCAATGTCTGGATCAAAGTTTTCTTCGTAAAGTGGAACCAAAGAGGTTGGGATATAGGAATTCATAACAACAAAGTTTAGTGGAGGTGGACTTACAGTACTGAAGAGAACCAGTGGTCTACCAGAGATCTCTCTCATGGTTTGAACGATGTTGGATTCATGACCTTGTAATTCGTCAAAGAGTTGAAAGAGCATCATCTTCTTCAGAGAACTGCCACTTTGGAGACACGACTTGATGTTGCTTCATCCTTTTCTGAGACAGTTGATAAACTTCAGATTGTGTTCGATTGGAGTTCTTGTCATCCCATGTGCCTTTAGATTGTTTACTAGGATTTTGTATCAATTAGCAACAGATGCTACTGATTCTTTGGGAGTTGTAGAATAATATGCTTAAAGAGAAATGTTGGGACACTAAATTCCATTTGAAAGAATGCAACATCATCAGCATGCAATTTCTCTATATCTAGAGCAGGAAACTCTGATTTCTTCTTAACCCATGAGTTTAGTTGCAACATCGTTAACGATTTGTTTAACTGGAACATGTGGACCTTTTGTTACAGACCTCCAAATTTCAACACCTTTTTCTTTTGCAACCAAGAATCTATCCATTCTCATCTTCCAATGATCATATTCTTCAACCACCAATGATAGGGTTCTCGTGGGGTAACCTATGTTGTTGGCGATTTGCATTGAGCACGATGGTTGATTGGGGTTAGGAGCAACCATTGTTGTGTTGTTTTTTTAGCACAAGTGGTATATAGAAGATTTTTTATCCTAATATAGAAATGATAGAGAAACCAAGTTATTCTCTATCAATGAGAATATGATCTTGTGGATTCAAAGAATAGCCACTCAATCTCTGATATCAACTGAAAGACCAAAGATATCGTAGAGATATGATTCATACAATGTATAATAACATATATCTTAAATAAACAACAACAATGAAGGCTATTAATGAATTCCAATCAAATCTGGAATATATCCACTCAAACCTTGAAGAACAACCACGTATTCAATGTAACAGTAAAATAAGAAATATGAATGAAGCAAATATGCAAAGAGAATGTTTAGAGAGAATAAAAGATGTGATTCTTGAATTGATAAAGGTGTACATAATACATGTGTTGACACTTCGATTTATATTGACTAGGAGTTACAAGCGACAAAATAGACAAATGTACAAATGGCGTTGAATGCAGATCAACAATCTGATATCTGACATGTCGTTGTTGTTGATCTTGTCCCCTAAGTGTATTACATAAGACAAACAAAATAACCCAACCAAAAAAAAACTTGTCTTCATATCTCTATCATACTCTCTTAGGAAAGCCAAGTAGCTCGGAAAGCTCAACAACTTCGGATAGTCAATCATTTCGGAAACACTCAAATGCTCGGATAACCTAAGGATATTTTTTCATGAACTAACAAGATAGATGAAAATGACTTTTTTATGTTTTAAAATGCTTCTAGTAGGATTTTACGATCCAATTCGATCTTATGATCATAATCTTATATAACAGAGAATAATCTTATATAACATCTTAATCTTGACAATTTTGAATAAAAATATATACGTTTATATTTTATTTTATGAAAAAAAAAATAAAGTATTTTACAAAATATAAATCTACGATCAATAATAAAATAATATTATTTGATTGAACGTTTAAATATAAATTACTTTTGGAAATAAACTTAATATTTACTATTTACATAATTAGGACCACGGCCGGTTGGGCACCACATAACAAAACTTGTTTTTAGGTACGTTATGTTTTTTATCTACAATAATAAGAAATAAGGCTAAGGTGTATTGGTTTATTTTTATCCTGTCAATTCAACGTCATAAATTTCTTCTCTCTTAGGAAATGATCAGTTCTCCATTTTTTTTTTTTTTTTTTACTTTTTCTATTTATTTTTAATAAATATGAACTAACGAGACCATGTAATAAATATGCAAATATGGAAAGAAAAGAGTAGTGGTTGTTTAGCGCACTAATCACATTAGGTGGTGTGACGTTCTTCCGCCTCCATACAATAATTAATATTCAAGAATTTAACTGAATCCGTTACAGTTTTCAAGAATTTAAGCCGAGAGTCCGTTACAAACTCACATAATAGCTTAATGGAAACCGCTACTTTTCATAGATGAAAACCTACAAATAACAATCTGAAACCTATCGATTTTGCAGTATTTGAAAGATAATTTGTATCAAAGAAACAAATTTTGTAGGTGGAAGATGCACTAGTGTATGTATATATATGGAGCCATCCTCGGCACTTGCAGTGTTTACAGGGGTTTTTGGTCAAATGGGGTTGTGCTTCTGTTGTCATCGTTTGCGTAACTTTATAAGACGGCTTATTGATTGTCTACGTCACCCACATCCTCCACCTCAACGGCATGTTTCTGCTAATCAAATATTGAATGCTGTTAAAGAGAGATATCAGTCTTGATTTAGCACTTTCCATATCTTCGTATGTTTACATTAATGATTACATTACAATAATATAAATGGAGATATATCTTTATCATTAAAAGGGTGATTAGAGGTGATAGATACCCTTCTATATGTAATTTGTCCTAAATTAAACCGTTGTGTCCGTGCCCATTTTTTTTCTTCACTCCAAGTACGGCGTCTTTCTTCTTTTGTGCCAAGCAGTTGCTTATCCAAAGAATACCAAATGAGGATATAGAAAATGACCGGGTGAATAACATTAAATTCATTATCAATTATTTTCTCTTTTGTACATCAGAATAATGTGTTCTAACTTAAATATCTTCTTATTTCTGTTTGTTGTTGATATCATTAAATAAATAATCTAGCTTTACGAAATTGATCAGTCTGGTCGCCAAAAAAAAAGTGAAAACATTAAATTTTATAAAATAATCAAATCTATCCCATTATGGTCCCATTGAAAATTTGAAATTATGATGACATATCGTAATCTGGGGTCGCCAATGGTTTATTTATATATACATATTTTTTAGAATTTATTTATTATTTTATATGTTGAATTCAAGATACGTTAGATTATTTATATACTTGCTCTGTTACTATCTACAGTATATAAACATAAAGAAAAAAGCAAATGGAATATTTATATATTTTTTTTCTTTTGAGAGAAGAAAAAAGGAACCCAAAAGGAAATAATTGGTAACCGAGAAAGGAAATGAGATGTAATAACTTTTTTCGATTATTGGACAATGGTTTGCTTAAACTAACAAACTTTATATACAAAATTATCAACTTTGTTATACCTTGTATGATCTGTTTCTTGAGATGCAGGCGAAAAAAGGTTCTCATGAAGCCTAGTAGCATAAACATATTACATGCCCAGATGTACAACATTAACTGCAAGTTAAGAATGAGCATGAAATATGATGATACAAGTGAATTGATGCCTAATTATATTGAAATAGTTGGAAACCAATTCCAACTTAACTAGAGAGAGTAGATTTAATTAGGAACCATCCATAAGAAAAATAATATGAGGGGGAGCGGACCTTGTCCTTGTGGTGCATCTCAACTGAGTTATTCATGTATGCCATATTTACAAACTTATAAAAAAGAAGAAAAGTATTTTGAAAACTAATTTCGAAAAATATATTGCAAAAGGGGAATACAAAGTAGTGTCTCATGTACAGCTCAAGACCTGTTGATTGATTTAAGAGTGTTAAGATGAGATGAGAAGATACTGATACTGATACTGAATGATCTAATTTATGTTATAACCAAAACAAGCATGCTACTTTGAAGATGTTGCTTCTTCTTCGTGTTGTTTTTGTTGTTGGTGCTCTGATGCATGAGAAGTGCAGTGCTCACATTGTTTCCTGAGAATCAAACAAATGCTCAATCGATTACACTACATGATGTGCTTCTTTTCTTTTCTTTCTCTCTTGAAAATCCAATCTTTATCTATTAACTTGTGTCTCCCAAAAATGAGTCAAAATGGCAATATGAGATCTTCTACCTATACATGTCGCAAAATCCTCTGACAAACACTTGTTTTTTTTTTTTACAATATTATCAAAATAATTATGTTACTTAAATGATGTATAGGGTTGTAAGCATTTGAATATAGTTTTCACAAGTAAGACAAGATATGTGACCCTGCTTGTATATCTCTCTCTGTTTTTTCAACATGTTGTGTACAACTGTAATCATTCAGTTTGCGTGCTTAAGTTAGTTTTGGAATCAAATAGAGACTAAAGTGGTGCTTCTTTTTAACTTAATCTGGACAAGACTTAATTTGGTAAGATGTATGTGTGTGGTTCTTTTTGACTTAACAGAGGAATTCACAGAAAGGTGAGTTTCCCCATTATGTCTTGACTTTTTACAAATTTGTCCTCGTTTATTTTTTTCCTTCCATTCTGAAATATCTTTTAAACATCGTTCATCCAGATAAACACTTAACAAGGCCTAAGTGACCCTGCTATTCAGCCAATGCTTGGCTTAGTTAAGAGATGAAGGATGTTAATACATCTCTCTCTCTGTTGTCACACTCCTATGCTTAGAAATTTTGCTATTAACAGTAAAGCAAAGGAAACTTGACTTAGATATCAGGCAACAATGCCACTTGATACTCAAATTTACTGACTCAACATGGTAAATATCAACCCCTCTCGTATTCCTTTCACGGGTCCCAAGACAAGCACTAAATGTAAAAAAAGAGAAATAATAGATATGGAAGAGGGACAAGTGAGAAAATGAGTTTGTGAAAAAAGATGAAACTTTTGGGTTGAGGAATTGGAGTCTTACCGAAGGTCAAAGAATCGGCTGATGATGATGACGCTTTATGCGGGCCTTCTACTGGTACTGGTGTGGGAGGGGGGGATTGTATCTTTCTTCCAAATTTATTTCATGATAAGAATATATGATTAAATATAAGATATGATGAAAAAACAAAATTCTAAAACAAAGTCTAACAGAAATGACAGCTTTATGAGGTCATGTTCAAAATCCAATATGCAATAAAATCAACAGTTTATGAAAATGGAAGTCTATCCTCTATCCCAACCAGTTTTTCTAGTAGAAGGCCCTCTCTCTTCTTGAAATCTTACTTAAAGCTGTTTCCAGCTTCAACTGCACAATGTCCATATTTTCACAGGAGAACTTAGCAGCTAAGGCACACATACTATTTTATAGAAACTAATGACGTACCTAAATTTAACTTTGACAAGTTCACATAGCATATTGTGAAAATAACATGCAAGGATCCAAAAGAAAATCTTGAATAACATTTATCATGTTAACATGAAATAAACTGTGAGCTATACAATGAATGACCATTAACTACTAAAACCTACCAGGTAAAACCAAATCTATATATATATCTAAATTTAGGGAAGTCAGCAGAAGAGATTGATTACCTAGCGAGTCAAACTATATCATCTAATAAGAAGAAAAATGATTGATATATCTAACAAAATTTTTGCATCAGAAGAAGTCATCAAAGGCCCCCTCCCTGTCACTTTCCCAGTTTTCAGATCCTGCACAAAGCAACCATCGAGAAAAAAAAGAAAGATATATAATACAGTTTTTTCGGGTTTTTCCTGATTGGAAGAGATGGATTGGTTGTGGGACGATAAGGATAGAAAAAAGACTCTAGACTGACCTGGTTTTTCAGGGGCAGAAAGGTCCTGAACTATCATCTGAAAAGCACCAGGAGTGATTGTGAGAGGAGAGACTGTCTCTGTAGTAGAACAAGTGGGAGGTGGGAAATTGAAATCGGAATCAGAATCAGTGGATGTGATATCAGAAGAGGTGGATGTGGAATCACCAAAACCATCTCTAACAATGAACCCTGAAGTTACACTGGAACTTGATGAAGCACACAATATACTTTTTAGCTCCGCAAATTGGTCTGACATGCTGTACATCATCCTGAGCCACACTAGATACATCTGGCATTAGTTGTAATTGTAATGGCATATCACACTTTCAATAATCTTTTCATCCTATTTATTATTCACTTTATTATATACACCATTCCTCACAATCATTTCAATTCTACACCCCAACTCTTTCAAATTACTGATTAAAATATACTCTACCATTTTTACTGGCTAGGTTTTGGGTCTGACTTGGTTACCAACTATGTCAAATATACCACTCCTAACTAACCTCTTTTCTTTCTCCCATGCCTTTACCTATTCATCTCCCAACTATCTATCAAACAAGCTATGCAACACTGTAAAAGATCGCAAGTAAACTAGTTTCAAGGAGACTCTTAGATTAATTGCATCAAGGTGAAGTCCCATTGCAAACAAACTAGTCTTAAGAGAATATTACATTTAGTGTTGTACTATAAAAATTAAAAAAAAAAAAAAGAGAGAGAATAAATGTTCTTTCTAGAATCCCATAATGGTAAGCGACCTACATCTTCAAAAACTAAGGATGTGAGCTTTCAGGCTTTAGTATGGAGTTCAATAAATGGCCCCCTTCAAACCTAAGAAACAGAAGAATATAGGATCATTATGGTATTAATATTAAATTCACCTTTATGTGGAAGCAAACTTGGAGTTGTATCAGTAAATTTAAGAATAATGGCTTGACCAGGCATAACTGTCTATACATATCTTGAAAGCATGTGTTGGATGCATCATTAATGGAACCAAAACTAACTATCTCATTTTATCTGGTGATTTTTATAATAATACTATGATAAGGAAAGAGAATATTTGTTTATGGTGGATGCCACAGTAATATTACCTATTCAAAGCATCTTGAAGTTGAAGTACCCTTTTTTCAGTTTCCTCCAACTTTATCCGCTTCATTTCACTTGATTCCAGGGCTTCACTGTACTTCTTTTCACATTCATCTGCTCTTTGTCTCTCTGATTCTAATAAATCCTGCATGCATGTAAGTACATAAGGTGGATAACAAGTGAATAAGAGAATTAAAATTACATTTTAACACACTTTGTTTACTTTATGATGAGGTACCCTCAAATCTCAATGAAGTAAATATGACATTTAAATTGGTCTTGATATCCTCACTCAATGTTTTAATATCCAAGTTCCCCAAAAAATGTCTCCTATGCTTTTTAACTAAAGTTTTTGTTTTTGATTTGGGTATCTGCATGTACATGTGAATTTGCACGTTTTTTAGAAAAAAGTAGAAAACCGGTGCTTTTACCTTGAGGTTTTCCACTTCTACAGTTAAATTTTCAATCTTTTCAGTATCCACCAAGGAAACTGTGGCTTTCTCCAAAACAGACAATGTTTCACCCGATGCTTCCAATGGAGCCTCACGTTGCTTGACAAGCATTTTGTCTTCCAGTTCAGTCTGCAAGATAAGGAAACTTGATGTTTGTCATGAAACATAATGTATTTTCATGTTTAATTAACACAATCAAAATTGAAATCGATACTAGTAAGGGATGATTTAGGTGCAAAAGGTGGAATTAGCTATATGAAGACTGATGAAAAAGTAAGGAATGAATTAGGTGCAAAGACCTGAAGGGGCTCTAAGGTGTGATAGATAGATAACTCCCGCTATGTTAAGGAAGCACACAAGCCTAATAACAAGTGAAAGTGAAATGCCATGAGGGATAGATATATCCTAAGGTTCTTTTTTACAAAAATATAAAAAGAAAATATGTCCCTTGAAAGTTCAGTTTAATGTCCACTTGCATTGAATTTAACCACTACTTGCTTTTGGAAAATCTTAAAACCATAATCCTTGTTCATATTCAGATTACTTGAAACTCCTTCACATTACTTGAAGTAACTTGCAATGATTTACACTACTGTGTACATATTTGCCATTATTTTCATAGTACTGAAGTTAAAATACCCTTCTTTCAGTTTCTTCCAATTTTTGGCGCAGTGTTTTGATTGATTCCAGGGCTTCAGAGTACTTCTTTTCAGATTCATCAGCTCGTTGTCTCTCTGAATCTAATTGACCCTGCATGCAAATATGTAAAGAATTAAAAGAGATCAAAGCAGAAAACACCAAAAACATACTTCACTAAGCAGGTAATTTGACAATTAAAATAAAATTACCTTAAGATTTTCCACCTCAGCAGTTAAAATTTCAATCTTTCCAGTGTCCTCCATAGAAACTGACGCATCTTTCACAACAGACAAAGCTCTGTCAGATGCTTCCATTGCAAGCTCACGTTCCTTGGCCTCATTCAGATCAGTCTACATGATAAATTAAACTTTATATTTGTGACAAGAAAAACACAATTTCTTTTCATGTTCATTAAAAAATCAAAACTACAATCCACACTAGCAGTAGTGAGTAGTGACAGCTAGTATGAATGATTTCAGGTACTTGAGGTTGTTTTATGAATTCAGATGTGTTATGTTTCCCTTTCCCTACAACATTGTCACTTATAAGCTAACCAAGAATGATTTCTATGTGGTTTGATATGTTGGTAGTTTGGCTCATATGACACAACTTGTATTTACTTGCAACAAATATTTTGTCTACAGTGTACATATTTGCCACTATTATAGTGTGGATGAGACAAAAGAAAGCATAGTCTTGAAGTTGAAGTACCCTTCTTTCTGCTTCTTGAAGTCGAAGTACCCTTCTTTCTGTTTCATCCAACTTTAGACGCATAGATTCAACTGTTTCCAAGGCTTTTGAGAACTTCTTTTCAAACTCATCAGCCCGTTGTCTCTCTGATTCTAATAAAGTCTGCATGCCAATAACTATATCAGAATTAGATGCCATTTAGCACATACTTCCAACCTTATGTTATATAATGATAAAAGCATCATTAATTTGGTCTAATTATTTCCTTAGTTTTTAGGCAATTGCAAATTGTGTGCATAGATTAAACTTAAAAATCAGATCAAGTGCTATGTAATAATCATACAGTTGACACCGCTTCCATAATAAAAAAACAGACATGTCTAGTCACCGGTAACATAACATGATGTGTGTAATCAAGTTTAATATACTCAAGTGTTTACGCATCCTAAATTTCTTTACTACAAAACTGGAGCATTATTTTGATAATAACTATTGTAATCAAGTTTAATATATTAATTATTTATAGTATTATAGAGAATAGACAAAAGAAGTGTTGCAGGGTCGACCCACCCACCGATTTTTCCACCTCAAAATGTCTCCTTAAAGCAGGTATACATGCAATATGGCATAAAGCAGGAACTAACAAAAAGGATAAAAGAGAAAAATGGGGAACAAATAGGAGAAAACAGTAGGCAGGTAAATGTAGAACAAAAGGCAAAATCCTTTTGAGGAGGGAAAGAGTAAGGAAGCTGAAAGTAAAGAGGGAACAATAGTCACTATTCACTAAAAAAGACCATGAAGCTATCATGTACACTAAGATACTGTTCAAAATAAACCAATTTTAGCATACACATTGTAGCATATATACGCATAACTATAACACAAAAACCAAGTGGGTGAGGAGGGACAAAAATATCTTTTATTATAAGAGAAATTACCTTGAGGTTTTCAACTTCTGTGCTTAAACTATCAATCTTTTCAGTGTCATCCCCAAACACAGGAACTTTTTTTACAACAGATAAACCTCCAACGTATGCTTCGGCTGCAGACCCATTTTCCCTAGCATGCAACCCACCTTCCAATCCAGTCTGCATAATAACATAATTTAATATTTCTTGTGATACAAACACAATTTCTTTTCAATAAATCACAATCACAATCCCTATCCCTGATAGTGATATCAGGCCAACAGGTAGTATGTATTCAGGAGTTTGTGGTTAGACTCGGACGCAATTACTATACGTTCAGTATGTCTTTTTTGTGATTATCTTACCATGTAATAAACAGGACTACTGATGGAAATTTCAAGTCATACATGAATCAAAATTGTAATCAAGGAACCAAAATGACACGCATCAAGCTTCTGGATGAAAAAAGATTATCATAACTATGTTATTTATATACTTGATGTTGAGGTCCTTCTATGAGAATATATAGCACCAAAGCAAGTCTTAATTTTTTCACCTGATGAAACTGAAATTCCAAATAATGTATTTCTAAATTTTTTCTAATTATACAGTTGTTATGAGTAATTTTAGTGTATAGTTTAGTATTTTACATTACTGCATGTTCACATTAGACGAAGCTTCATCAGATGCTTTCTTTGCAGACTCACGTTCCTTGGGGAGCAAACCGTCTTCCAATTCAGTCTGCATGATAAGCTTAATTTTATATTTCTGATGATACCAACACATACAATGTCTTTTCATGCTTCTTGAAACAATCAAAATTACAATTCAGGTATACTAGATTAACCTCAGAAGTCATGGAACAAACTAATTTTATGCACCTATAATACATTTCCAATAATAACTAAATAACCATGTGATAAACTAAGCTGCTGGCCACAAAAATGACCTCATCAAGTGTTCAACATGATAAGTCATTATTTAACACATACAAACCAAGAGGAGAGAAAAAGTATATTAAACCAACATTACCTTGAGATTTTTCATGGTGGGACTGTTGGATACTTCCATTGCCTTGGCATGCAATCCGTCCTCCAATTCAGTCTGCATGATAAAGCTAACTTTATATTTCTGATTCTAAAAACATGTCTTTGTCTTGTTTTTTGAACAACCAGAGTTACAATCCACACTTATAATGGTAACAGCCAAACTGGCAGCATGCATGTATACAGGAATAATGATTAAACTCAGATTCAATAGTTTTATATAGTGATTACCTTTAGGTTTTCTGTATCACCATCCTTCATTAAGACTACAGCTTCTTTCATAATGGACAAAGCTTCACCTGATGCTTCAGTCGCTTCCTTAGCAAGCAATGTGTCATTCACATCAGGCTGCAAGATAAGATATGAGCACAATGACTTTCATTCTTAGTTAAAACAAATTTTCATTAAATTTCATCTAGTTATATATTTGACAGTTTGATACTATATATGACTTTCATGCTTGTTGAAGTACCTTTCTTTCAGTTCCTTCCAACTTTAGACGCATAACTTTGATTGTCTCCAGGGCTTCAGCATGCTTCTTCTCAGATTCATCAGCTCTTTGTCTCTCTGATTTTAATAAAGCCTGCATGCGTTAAATATATAAGATGGCTAATTTGCAATAAATTTTCTCTAGAACACACATATATGCCATTATTTATGGAGGACTAAACAAAAGCAATCATATTTTGATGTTAAAGTAACCTTCTTTCAGTTTCTTCCAACTTCATAATTTCAAATTTTTACCTGGGCTTCAGCATACTTCTTCTCAGATTCATCAGCTCGTTGTCTCTCTGATTCTAATGAAGCCTGCAAACATATGAGCATATAAGACAGGTATTATTGTAGTAACACACACAAATCACAGGGGGGTAGAGAGATTTTAATCATTTTATATGGAACAAATCATACTTTCAGATTTTCCACCTCAGCAGTCAAACCATCAATCATTCCCCCATGGGCCCCATCAGGTGTGTTTGTTGCATACTCGCGTTCCTTGGCAAGCAATGATTGTTCCAATTGGGTCTGCATGATAAGGTAACATGTATTTCAGGAATCTGATGCAGCCTCAATTAGTTGCCTTGTCTACTTGTCTTTTGATCAGTATATACCCATGTGATCAAGAGCCTGCTGATGAAAGAATAACTTTCTGGTGTGGCCTAACACTTGACATGGAGGCATTCACATCAAGTGCCAAAAATTTTGAGAGGCATGAAATATACTGAGATATAAGAATCTTGACAAGAAAAAAAAAAAGGAAAGAACAAGTTGCAAAGACCTAGTGGAGAAGTTGTTAAGGTTGAGGCATGTTATATATAATGACTTAGAGGTTGTTTCTTTTTCACTTGGTGAGCTTTATGGGTTAAGAACTTAATCTGGACAGCTATACATGGCTGTTTCGTTTATACTTAATCTGGACAGAATCACTTATAGGATTAAGCCAAAAAAAAAAAAAAAAAAAAACTGGCTTAATGTATTAGGATTTAGGACACCAACCCTTTACCTATTTTTCTGCAGTGTTTCCACAATCCACTCAACTTCTTTCAGGTTAAAATTGATGAACATTGTTAAAATTGATGAAAACTGTTTGTTGGAATGCAAGGATAAATGGGTAATATGATTATTTAGTCACATTCAGATGTTTATTCAGTCAATAAAAGAAACAGATCTTTATCCGGACAGACATCATTACCCACACAGCAGCTCTACTGCTCTACCCATACAGGGCTTATTGGGGGAAAAAGGAAACAACCCTTTAGATACCTAATACTAGAGTAGTTTAGTCTATTCTATTTACAATTAGTGATTTCTATTTTAGTATAAAATAACCTTTACGAAATGCAGATAAAGATAGACATGTACTTCACTTCTGGTTCTGGTATATAGTTTAGTATTTTATAGCCAATAAATGGTTTAAGCAAATACAAACCAGTGGAAAGGAATGAAGGATTATCTAAAAAATAAACTAATGTTACCTTTAAACGTATTTCATGCTCTAAACGTTGTGTGAGCTCTTGTACTTGTTTTTGAAGCTTATCCTTCAACTCTTGCAGTGCCCCATTGTCCCTTGCAGCCTGTATAAGTTGAAAGTAAGCAACCAATGAAATAAAGACTGGTTCAGCAGAAGTTTTGGATAGAGAGAAACTATGATTGATGAAAAAACTTATCAATATATAAGATAAAGAAAACAAACCATCTTTAATCTGCGAAGCTCTCTCTTAGCAACTCTTTGCCTCCATCCACATTGTGTTGCCACTGTTGCCTTTGAGAGTTTCTTATATTGAATATACTCTCTATGACCACGCCATTTGGCCTAGAAGAACTGACTCATATTAGAGCAACAGAAAAAGGTTTGGATCTATAAATAAGCATGTGAAAGCCAGGTACTGACTTCTAAAAGAGTAGCTGCCTTTTGTTGCTTCCTGTATCCGACCTCATGACGAGCTATTGTTGCTCTCACACCTGCCTGAATGAGAACCACTGCATGCCTGAGTCTGTTGTAGGAAGTCCTTAATGTGTATCGCCTAAAGTTAGTCTGAATTTTCGTTGACACAGCTGTCTTTCTCATATCTTCATATGCCTTAGAAGCAAGCTTTCCTGGTATGAAACAATACAAGAATGAGTGTAAAACACAGTTCCATTATAATATATATACATAAAGAGCAAAGAAGCAGAATCCAATAACAGACCTCTGCATAAAGTTTGCAAGGCAACAGCAAGATTGGCCATAGCAAGAAAACGCCTCCTAATGAGAAAACTTCTTGTTGTTCTCTGGATAGTTACGACTGCAGCACTACGCCTTTCTGTTCTCCTTGCATCTAATGCAGCCATATGACCAGCTCTAAGAAAAACTTTTGTTTTCCCAATCTGTCAACTCATATATAGACTTTATATAAGTATAAACTAATGCATATTAATGGAAGCTAAACTGCTAAACATAGAATTAATCAATAAAAACTTAATTACCTGATACCCTCGAAGTCCAGCTGTGTCCAGAATCTTTCTACAAGCATCCTTCCTGTCATGACTGTTGATACAAGTGATAAGTAAACAAATCCAATAGGTATTTAAATCAATTGTACTTACTTTGATCTTAAAACGTCGGGGACTAGAAGACCAAATCGCTTAACAAAATCAGCAAAAGCCTTGTTGGTAGGGTACCCTGCACAGCTTATACGAATTGCTTCTAGAACCCCCTTCATGAAGAATAAACAAAAGAAACTTCAAATATGATTCAAGAAATCTTTATAAAAGTTCAAACATCATTATATGCAGTCTACTCACCCCACAACGTAATTGATGAATGATGTTGACATTATCAAAGACAGCAGGTTTAAGAAGATTATTTGGCTTCACACATCTGATATAGTGGGGCTGTGTGGAATTAAGAGTCTCCATCAATTGTTGAAGTTGTTGCTGCATTAAGATTATATGTTTCGGTTTAAACTTTTTATCTCATAGTTGATTAACATTGTCTGATTATTTTAAAAGAAAACTTACTTTGAAACGAGAGCCGATCGATGAGAACTTGGATTTGGATTTTTTCGTTGTTTCCTCGTTTGGTGGAGGGAAAAGCGCTGCTACAAAAGAGCACTTTGAGGTACTCAACAAATCTTGATGTTCAGGAACAATATAATCTTTGTTTTTGTCTAGAAATTGATCAGACTGGTAGTGAACCTGAATATTGACACCAAACACATGCTTTAAGCCTAGAGAGATGTTAGCAGCCTTCTTACCTATAAGATCTTGAGAAATATACATTACCTCTCCAGCATAATGAGCAATTATGAAATCTGAGCGTGAAAGTTTTGGTTTGTTAAACCGTTTGTGTTTACTGAATGTCTGGTAGAGCTTCTGTGAAAAAGTTTCAGGAGTTGACTTGGGAAACATACTGGAAACAGAAATAGTCAGTCATGAGCTACTAACAACCTTACTCAACATGAATACAGAGACATATCATCAATATTTGTGCGCTCATAACATATCTAAAAGTAAATGCATATAAGAATGTTAATATAAAGACACAGATGCATTTGGTTTGAATGTTGCTTACCAGGCTTCATCAAGTAGAGCAATGATCCCACCAGGTTTCTGCATATAGAATACACATATTAAATTTATAGGTTTCAAAAGAATGAGTTGAGGAATTCATAAAAATAAATTTAATGTAGATTGAACCTTTTCAATAAGATCTAGGATGTCCTTATTGTCTACAAACTCTATGTAGCTCCAGTCAATTTCCTCTTTGGTGTATATCTCTTGTTGCATCCTAAAAACATGCTGTATAAAAGGGGACAAACATTTGGGAATCAATTAAATGCTCCCTCTCACAGAGAGGATATTCACAGCTTTTTCAAAAACACCACAAGTCACACCTGATTGAAGTGTTGTTGTAGCTTCTCATTAGTAAAATTAATACAAAACTGCTCAAAACTGCACAATTTAAACAGATTTATGATTCAATTATCTCAATCAAGTAAACGAAGAAGCGGTTATATTAATAATAGTTCCAGCCAAGAATTTTCACCTATTGGTTTTAAAGCTCTCAAAACCATATATGTCAAGGACACCAATCAGAGAATTTGACTTCGGATCTTGCCCAATTGACACATTAATTTTATCCACCAACCTGTAAATATCAATAATCACGCACCTCCACAAGATAAAGTAATGAAGAAATTTGTTTCAAAAGTTACCCGTTGAACAATAAACTAATAAAAAAAATCAGATCAACATGAAAGAAAGGCTGAATTACCAGTCAAACAAGCGAGAATATAAGGTCTTAGCCAAACCATCCCTGCTGAAGGTTGCACCTTCAGGATCAAGGCTTCTCTTAATAACTTCTTCTGGAGTAATCATCACACGCTTCAGTAGTGCATCTTCTAGTGCATGTAGATCACACCTGACAAAGTAGACAGCAGTTCAAACATATACACACATGCATATATATATATATATATATATATATATATATATATATATATATATATATATATAGACATGTGTTCAGAAAAAGGGTAACAGAAATAACAATATTATCAAAGCTGTACACACACATTAGCAGCTCTGCTGTCATCTGAAGATGAAATTTGGATTTATCATCTTTCAAAACTGAAGAATCAATCTCTTCCCCTTTGGCAAATTCAAGATTACCAAGATGGAGAATCGAAGCCACAACTCTGAAAATTGCATCCTGGAAAATAGGTATGTTAATGTTATTGCAAGGTTATTAAACAATAAAAAAATAACAAACTGTTCTGTTTAAAGAAGTTAAAACCTGTTCCTTTTTGCTTATTCCAACAATATCCATGGCTCTCCTAGTAGCAAGATAATCATGGGCATCACTTACACCAACAAGTTCATAGCAATTTGATTGATTGAGATAGTGAAATGATTTAGGATCTCCCAATTTATATTTCTTGGTTTCCTTCAAAGTTATGAAAAGAGTCAAACACAATTTAAGTATAATATAATATGTAATGTATAAGAAATACTACCTCTGGAGGTGCTGCACAAAGGAGATAGAAACAATGATAGTTGCGTTCAGGATCCGAAATTTGGCAAACACGAGATCTTTCTAGAAGGTATGTCCGGATAGCTGCTCCAGATATTCTTCCATGCTTATCAAACTGAATCTCAACAAATTTTCCAAAACGGCTGCATGCATCCGGAGATATTTTTAGCAACAGAATTAATTACCAAATTTCTTGCAGCATGACTTAAAAGAAAGTTCTGCACCTGGAATTGTTATTTCTAACAGTCTTTGCATTGCCAAATGCTTCCAAAACTGGGTTTGACTGCATTTACAACATAGAATCAAGAGAATATGATAATTGGTTCAATGGAGCATTTAAAGAGATACTAGAAAGATTTGAAGTTACTTTGGCATCTTACTTCTAGAACTTGTTGTTCAACTGTTCGCCCTTCTGTGCCTCTGTGTCCACCAACATGTGCAAGATAGCGCATAAGCATTTTAGTAGTCTCAGTCTTACCTGCCCCACTTTCACCACTAACCAAGATGGAGTTGCTTTTTCCTCCATTAACCATTTCCCTGATTCATGATTCATCTCAAGTAAGCATGTCTATGAGATCCTTTAGATGATATATATATGTAAACAGAACACAAAAGGAAGGGAATGTTATAATTACTTGAAAGCAATTTCTGCAATTGCAAATACATGAGGACTTAAAGCCCCAAATTGTGCTCCTTTATATTTTTCCATCATGTGTGCATCATACAAGTGGGGCAAACTTTGAAATGGGTTAATGGCGATGAGTATATTGCCTGTATAAGTCTGCCACAATGTCAGAGTAGGATATAATATTATGACAAGCCTCCGATAACTGCAGTAATTAATCAAATGTTTTGTCTCACCAGACTGAATGAACAAGACTAAAAAATGAAACTGAAGTTGGAGATCCTCTTACATAGATTTTATCTCTCTGATATCTGATAGCTAAGTTATGCAAAACTCCAGGCTCATGCAAATAAGAAAGCTTGGTCATGTCATCAACTCCACCATCAGGAGTGTCCATCTCTTTAGGGTAGATCTTTGATAGTTTTGTAACAACCTATCCACAGTAAATGGTAAATAAAATGGCGAAATTTGTAAAAATACCTAATGGACATTTGGCAAGAGCATATGATTGATGAAGAACTTACTTTCTTCCCATCAGTAGTTCGGATCTCAGCTTCTGTTCCATCTATTTTCAACACTTCTCCATCGATCCAAGCCACTGATGGGTTTTCCACCCACACCTGAGAACCTACGGAGATTTTTCCCGTAGAATCCTGCATATGGATTCAAAGAGCCATCAGAAGCCAGAATTAGGGAAGCAATGAAGATATGAAGCTCAACGGGAATAGGAACGAATTTAACCAAATGAAGAAATACTCTAAATCATAAAATGTAAACACCTTTATAGGAATCATCCACATATTCTATCATAGTTTCGGATTCTGGCAATTCGTTGAGAAAATGGGATAAGAAATGTTATCTATGATGATTCAACCAATGAATGGTCCTTGTTAAGTTAGAGGAAGACATTTTGGATGTGGGCATAACATAAATAACAAAGCTATCTTCCCTTTTATTCCAAACCTGAGAGATTGAGTCTTCTCATAGTTGCAGAACATGGTCCCTATAGTTTATTAACTGTCAAAAGCCTATCAACTATATATCTTTTCATGTAGGGTTTTTTAAAAGGACTAAAGATTAATGTGATTTCTGAAGGGGTAGAAACCTTGAAAAACTAAGGATTTAACATGATTTTCGGTATTAAAAGATTTCATAGCATTTTCTACCATCACTATTTCACTTGTATAGGTCATGCAAGTCTAGAAGCCCTCTCTAAGTCTATACTCCCAAACACAAAAACGAACACAATTAACATAACTAATTTAAGCTAAATATCCTTTGACTATGATCTGAAAGTATTCAGTTTCAATTTTACAAAACCATATTCTACAATGACAGAAGAAAATCTTATAATTTGAAAATTTAAGTGCACGCAAGATAAAAGATATGGCAACAAAATCTATTTCGCATGTTGAATACATAATTACATACCATCAGAATATCAAATGCGCAGCTCTGACGCTATAAATTCCTTCATCGTTAAAAAAAATGTGCATCAATGTCCCCAATCTGAACACCGAAATCAAATCTCTTCACCGTGAAAACGCGAGTGCGTTTATTGATACATGCCACGAAATAACCTAATCGATAACATCAACAAGAGCGCAATGCTACCGTGTATCCACAAATCATAAAGCGAACGGCCTGCTACAAAACACCCCCAGAATTTCGAGATCAACGATCGTCCACTTCCAATCCCTCCATCTCCCCCCGATGTTTACATCAAAAATACAATTCGGTCTTCCATGATATCATATCAAACACAACCGCGCCTGGGAAATTCGTGAAACAACAAATATAAATGAAAATCAGCGTTTCTGGAAACGATTGTCGGAAAAAGGAATGGATATATCGAATCCGGTGAACGTAGATATCGTACGACGATGATGTTGAGTTGGAGAGTGTAGCTGGAATTTGCCAATTGGATTGAGCCGGTTTGGTTTGTGATGTCATGGCGCTCGATCTGCGAGACAATGTTGATGGAAACCCTAACGATTCGGAGCCGTTTGAATCACTGTAGAAATTCGCCGATTTGTGGGAGGTCTTTGTGGTTGTGGCTCTCTTCATCTCTCTCGTTGTTTCGGATCCTACAAGTTCGCGCCTCAACAATCCGTTCCTACTGCCATGCACAGTAGGGGAATTTTTGGTGGGTAATCCTAATAATATCTTTACCTCGTTATTTTACAACTTATGGATACATGTAATATCTTCCTTTTGCTGTGATTTGACCGTTTATAATCTCACAATTTAGTCGACAATTTAGTGTTTTAAGAAATAAAACAACTCTTCAAAACATAAATATTTTCAATATAGTTAATACTTGGTGTGAGATTTAATTAAAAAAACAAATTAATAATTTGAAAAGTTTGAATTTATAAGAAAAATGAGAAAAATTTAAATTATTAAAATTAATAAGACTTTAATATATTGAATACATTACATATATAAACTCTTTTTAATAAATACTTTACATATATATTACCTTACACATTAAATGTGGAATTTTAATTTAATAAAATGAAAAATACAATAAAATGACAAGTGGAAAATAGAAAATTTAAAAAATCTAGAAAATGTTATGTGTCCAAATGAATGAGAAGATGATATATAGCAAAAAAACATTCATTTATTATAGTAGATTAATTAATACAGTAATACAAATCTAAATTTAGGGGTGTTTGGCAAAGTTAAAAAATGAAGCATGTTGACTTATTACCGATCCCACATCAGTATAAGTTAAAAAGGATAATATATTTTTCGATTTTTATATATTTTGTCATTGAATTTTTTTTCGTCCATATTTACCCATTCAAATTGTTAAACTGTACACATTCAGTTTTTATGACCGGTTACTCCAAGTTAGCCGGAAAAAATGATTTAATATGGTAATATATTTCTTATTTTGTATACATTTAGTCCTTAATATCTTTTTGTTTCAAAATAAGTCATTTTTTTGTACTCATTCAGTACTTATGAATGTAGGAAAATCATTGATGAAGTGTGTGGGGTTGTTGATGTTTATGTGTAACGTCTCATTTTTACAACCAAAAATTCTTATTTTTAAATAAGGCAAAAGTCTCTAATTATAAATTCATTATTAAGAAAAAAACGTTTATTCCCAAATACATTTATCGAAAATCAGAGTAATATAATAAACGCGGAATCCTCAATATTATTGATGAGTGTGTACAGTCATGCATTCGCCCTCCCACGATCAACGATAGTATACATTGGCCTAATCAGTCATCGGATTGGAATGCCAACATGCAACATGTCCATTCTGTCATCGAATTGAAATACCCATGGTTTATCGGCATTTTGCCTTAACCCAACCGCTCTTCTCGAGCCTCCGTGCCTACGACTTACAACTGATCTGCACCATGTGTCACCATATGGCTATCCCACGTGAGATGTCGTGAGAAAAAAAAAAAAAAAAAAAAAAAAAAAAAAAAAAAAAAAAAAAAAACTAAAGAAATCATTCATAAGTACTGGATGAGTACAAAAACAAAAATGACTTATTTTGCAACAAAAAAAATATATTAATGACTAAATGTGTACAAAAATATTAAGGACTAAATGTGTACAAAGTGAGAAATATATGACCCTATTAAGTCATTTTTACCAGCTAACCTGGAGTGGCCAGTCATAAGGACTAAATGTGTACAGTTTAACAAGTTGAAGGGTAAATGTTAACAAAAAAAATCAGTGACTAAATGTGTACAAATCATAATATATTACCCTTTTAAGTCATTGTCCCAAAAAAATACTTTATATCGGTGTCATACCGGTAATAAGTCAAAATCAATTAAGAAGCCTTTAACTTATCAACTTATAAGCTATAAGTTATCAGCTGAAAAATACTTATGATTATTCATAAGCTTAGCCAAACACCCTTTTGACAAATAGTTTTGTTTTGAAGAAATAATTATTAGATTTTATTTTTTGTTATATGTATAAAAAATTATCACCTTTAAAATGAAATAGTTATGTTTATACCTTATACTTTTTTAAAATTATCATTTTGTTCCAAATTAAATTTCTTAATAACCTTCTTTAGTTAGAGTCTTAAAACTTTTGGCAAATATTAGTGATATTTATGCATAATTGATTTGTGCAAAAAGATTTGTAACTTATACCTCTTAAAAATCAAGATATGACTAATATGCTTTATAATATAGTATAAGATACTTGTTCATTGGATAAAAAATCAAAAAAAAATCTATATAAAAAAGAATTAGATAAAAATTAACTACCAAAAAAATAATTATTGAAGGATAGGACTAGAAACTAAGGAGAATGAATACTAGTACCTTGTTCAAAATATACAACATCAAACTCAAAAGTATATTGCGTACTAAACTTTTAGGGATAATGAGAGGGTTTTTATTAGAAAAGTCTCAAACTTTTTGAAAAAAGTTTCAATTTAAGTTGCATGTGAACTTAAGGGTTTAAGTGTTTTTCTGCCACATGATTTTTTTTTTATAACCAAAAAAACTCATCAATAAGTATTGTGTACATTCAGATTTTCAGGAGCTTGACATGAAGGTGTCATCTTGGTTATCATTGAACAATTGGGTGCCATTGACACTATTCAGAGCAGAAACACTGGTTTTTTCTCAACATAAATTATAGCAAAAAGTTGTTTCCTTGTTTAAAATTCAAAGATATATAGATTCCATTGAAGTTAAAATGTAAGGTTAAATGCAGTAAGTCATAAAAACTTTCAGTTGTTAACTAATAAACAACAATATATGTAACCTTAATTTGTAATTACTCAAAAGCAAGAGTAATGGATTTTTATGAAATTATTCTGCCCGTTTATTTGATTTAGGACACTGGAGGAAATAACAACGTACATTACAATTTTTATTATGTTCTCATATCTATTTACCCTAATAACCACACCCAATAAATCGAAATTAATGAAGAACATATAAGCAATGTCTCAAACTTTATGCCTAAAGATTATCATATTTACCCTAATTTTTAGGCAAATCATACAACTTAGTTTTATACATATAAATTATTAAATATGTAACATTAAAACTTAAATTAATTTCCCTAAAAATCTCTAAAATGCACGGTATAACAACGTACTTTTAGTTGAGCAAGAACATGTCCCCCTAATGGTTTTCTGGATCATATGTAAATACCCCACCACCTATATCAACTATCACTATAAAAAAATTCATAAAGAAGTCACTTATATTTCATCTTTTAACAGAAAAAAAAAGTTTTAGAATTTATTAGTGAAGTAGAAGTAGAACCTTGCTTTGTGATATGCATTGGTACATTAAACTTTACAAATCTATACTAATCGGAATGGGATTTGACCAGACTTTTTCTATAATAAAACATGAATAAAGACACATAAGAATCTAGTTTGGTTAAATCATATTCAAAATCAGAAATAGGAAATAAATTTGGCGTTTTCACGTGTCACTATTTTTACTAATTCATGCCCTCCATGGATTACCATAAAATCTAAACATTATAGATGAGCAATATTACAAATAGAAGAAGGTGGAATCATTTATGTGAAGCAATAAAAGAACTCCTGGTACATGTGACAAATGTATCACTCATCCCTAATTTGGGTTGATTAGCTCCTGATACATGTGCCAAATGAGAGTTTCTTAGTTTCACCTAAATGATTCCACTATTACCAAGAGCATTTTTAGAGCGTCAAGAACAATATCATAAATTCCCACATTATTGCTCATCCCATATTTGGGTTGATTATCTCTTTTTGCAGTAATATCATCTTAAAATTCCCTTGCAACAAACTTCACCAATTTAAATAAATCATAAAGATAAATTAATCAAGTTATCAAACCTAAATCGATGAAAACGTAAAGAAATAACAAAACTTAACATTATGTTAAACTTGTTATGAATATAAATAAGGGATTTACTTGTCAAATGACATGTTGTTCTCGGAAACTCGCCTTCGGGGTGCAAGGCACCTTTGATCCTTCGATTAGCAAAGACGTGTAAGATTGACGATGCCTAGATTTCCTATTATTAGCAGTTGGATTTGATGTAGCTGCTTATGTTTCCTCATTTTTCTTGAATAAAACAGAAATTAAAGATGATGGTTTGCTGAAATAGAGGTTCTTCTTGATACTTTGGGGATGCCAATTGTAGTTTTCGTTGTTGGCTGAAATAACATAATAATGTGTTATGTATATATGAAAAAATATTCATTTTTTTATCATATAAGGATGTTAGTCAACATACCTTCAATGAATGCAAGAAATAACAACGTACACGGGTTAAGACTAAAATTTGTAGGGGTAGTTTTGGATGATGAGAATGAGGAGACCATTCATGTTTTGTATCACTTACATAGAAAAAAAAAAGCAAAACATGTAGCAAGTTTGTTGAGTGATAAATCTAATGGTGATTTGTTATATGTACTCATCTGCGTGCAAAAAAACAAATCCATGAAGTTTCCCATAGAACTACATAATAAAAAAGCTAAAGGATCTTAGAGGCATAAGAATAAACACATGGGATGCAATGAAGAAATGAAAATTTTATTTGAAGCACTTCATTGGAATATGTTGGTGATTTTAGTGTCACCATGTCATTTTAAGTAACTGGAACCGACATGTGACCTAAGGGGCTTCATAATTTGTATGCTAATATATGTACGGGGTTGTGTGGAGTGCACGTACGTATAAGATCGAATTAGAAGCCGATTCGACGACAAGTTGGGGGTCTGGGAGCAACGCCCCTGGGTCCGGTGTTTCCAAAGGGGCAGCGCCACTTTGGCGGGGTCTAGGGGCAGCGCCTCAAAACCTCACTGAATTTTACATATAGGAACATAGTGGAAAATTCAATTTCTTGAGGGTGATTATGGTAAAACTAACGAAACTTGTTGGTTTATAGTAACCCTAATCCATATTTGTTGGATTAGATGCCTAAGCCCATAACTATTTTTTATATGTACTTGATTTGATTATGAGCATGGTCCTTTTGGGTTGCCTTCACTCATGTGACTTAATAAGATGATAAGAGTAGAGAGAGAGTAGAATTTATTATATAAATAATAAACTCATACTCAAAATGGTTTATTAATATATTATTTGGAAATCATATTATTTAATTAGTATTGATTAGAAATTAATTTAGAATTAATTTAGTGATCAAAAGAGACAGATTAAATAAAGGTGGCTAATATTGTAATTATTTGATAGTTGCAATTGGGCTGATGGTTACCTTGGAATAAGGTTGGACGAATTCTATGGGAAGCCCATAAGGAATTTGTCCAAGGGCTATTTTAGAAGGGATCTATGGGCTGCTTAAGGCCTATGCAGTCACATTAGGGTTTCCACCTAAAACCCTAGTAGCCATAAGTATAAATAGACCCTATTACAATGGATTTTTGTACAAGGCTTTAAGAAACCCTAGAGTGGTCGAAATCTTCTTCTCTCCTACACCATCCTTTGCATACAGTGTTTATGATTCCATTAGAGGTGCAACATTTGGGGCACTAGGCTTTCACAAGTCAAGATCAGGAAGGATTGTGATTGTTATTGTACATAACAATCAAGGTAATGTTTTTAACCCTAATCATGTGTGATTTTTTGATTTGTATGCTAGTCATTAAGGTTTATTGCTTTGGTATTCATAGTTGCATGTTCATTATAGAAAAACCTAGATCAAAGTAATTAGGGTTGCATGTACACCATAGGATCGATGTTATGCTCATAACCCAACAGTGGTATCAAAGCCAAGTCGTTTTTCTATTGAATAGATGCAAAAGTAAACTGCCGAAGGATCAAAAAGTCGAAAATTATGCTGTCCGACTGGCTGACTCGCCGAGTCCATGTATGGACTCGATGAGTTGCATGAACTCAACGAGTTCAGGGCTCTGGTGCCGAGATTTTTGATTTTCTGGCCAGATTTTGATGAAGATAACTACCAAAACTCGTTTTTCTTGCCAAAATTCGTTTTATTCAGTTTGGTATGGATATCTTTATCAAAATTGGTGGATTTGGTTAAATATGGATAATATAGGATTATTATGATTCAAATATTTGACCTAGTAAGTATGAAAAGTTTCAAATTACACCATTTAGGTTTTATAGTTTAAATATGAACTTAAAACTTTTACTTTTTAAAATTTAAATAGTTAAACCCTAATATTTTGAAAAGTTTCAAAATTTGTCCTCAAGTTTTGGAATTTGAAATTTGATTAAAAGGTATCAATTTTGAAATATTAAATTTTAAAGGGTAAATGTCACAAAAAAAACACTTTATTTACACAGAAATTTGATTTTGACACTGTGTTTTTTTTTTTTTTTTTTTGTCAATTTTGACACTGTGGTTTCCAGTCTGTTACAATTCTGACCATTTGACCGGTTAACCAGGTTACATGTTGATGTGGCATGATGACATGTCAGTTTGATGACGTGGTATGCTGACATGATATGCTGACGTGTCAAAATTGATTTTTTTCCATAAAAAACACTAAGTTTTCACTTTTTATCGATTTTGACGCTAAGTTTAACATTTTATTTCAATTTTGACACTATGTTTTTTTTGTTCCAATCGAACATCTTTTATCAAATTTTGTTCAATTTTATCTATTTTCTATTTGAAACCGTATAAATATATATTTTTTTTATTACATTTTAAACCGTATAAACATATATTTTTAGTTTAAAAACCACATTTTTATTTAAATACAATGTGTTTTTTTTCATACATTCAAAGCATTAGTTATATCATGAGAATCACACTAACCATAAGCTTCTAATAAGATATAAAAATTTGATGGGTTGTAAACTTGATAACTGAGTTTTGATCGACTACACGCATCCAAGCCTCCAAACACATTTGAAAGTTGCATATTTAATATATAAAATACATTTTTTATATAACTAGTACATATTTATATATAAAATTATGGTTTGAGTGTAAAAAAATGTATTTATACCAAACTATGGTTTTTAAATGAAAAAAAAAAACATATTTATACGGTTTTAATGTATTAAAAAAATATTTATACGGTTTCAAATAGAAAATTGTCAACATTAAACAAAATTGGAAAAATAATGTTCGATTTGGAACAAAAAAACATAGTGTCAAAGTTGAAAGAAAAAATTAAACTTAGTGTCAAAATCGAAAAAAATTAAAAACTTAGTGTTTTTTGTGAGAAAAAAATTCAATTTTGACACGTCAGCATATAATGTCAGCATGCCACGTCATCAAAACTGACACGTCATCATGCCACGTGAGCATGTAACCTGGTTAACCGGTCAAGTGGTCAGAATTGTAACAAATTGGAAAACACAGTGTCAAAATTGACACAAAAAAAAACACAGTATCAAAATCGAATTTCTGTGTATAAAGAGTGTTTTTTGTGTCATTTACCCAATTTTAAAACCCTAGTGTTTTGAAAAGTTCAAATTACACCCTTATGGATTTTATTAAATTAATTAAGAGTTTAGTTAAAAGAGATAATTAATAAATCCATAACAATATGGTTTAAGATTCATCAAGTTAAAAGTATAATTTGTTAACAGATTAAATCACCTAGTATTTTAAATGTATAAAATACACTCTTATATTATATATAATTAAAAGTTTAATATTATATGTCAGTCGTACCCTTAGTAGGTCTCATTCATGAAGTTTGTCTATAAGGGGTGTTTAAGGAAGTGGCCTGTAAAATGACTGTCATTGGGTATCCACTCTTACCCACCGCACTCTTGACTAGTGGAGGGTCGTTAGCTGAACGGGTAGGATATGACACAACCTTCCATTATAAGTATAATGAAATACGAAGTAACTAAAAACTTTTATAAATTCCCAAATTTTAGTTACTTCAGAAAAAATGTAAATTTGGTGCTAATCCATGAAATTGCACATTGCACCTTGTTGGTCGTTAGTAAAGAGTGTGTGGTTAACCAGCACACTAATATGGGACTAATGAAGGATGACAATGGGTAACTCGTAGATTATCATAGATCAATGGAGCGTGTGTGGTTAACCGACACATTGATTAGGTGATATACGTCTCCGGGAGTACCAAGCTAATTTGCATTGTTATTCACACCTTGTTTGTGATCCTCGGCATCCCAATCACAAACATGAAGGGCATAATCGAGATTAAACATGTCATTGAAAAGTTCAATGAATCTCAAAAGATATAGGAGTTTCAATTCATTTCAAAACTAAATTTTAATTTTCGTTTTTTATGGTGGAAATTGGTAAATCGTCATTTACCTACCTTCAAATATTTTGCAATCGGATTACGACATCCCTCTTCCGAATTGCATAATATTGTGTTGGATCCTAGCCTTGATATTTCATTTGGGTGTTATATCAAGAAACGAATCAACTAACTTGAATTTCTCCCATTTTGTAGATGTCTAAATCTAACAACTATGGTCTTCCTGGATCCTTTAGAAATAGCTTTCCGCATGAAGATGATGTTCCATGATTAGATCGTGGAGGTGGAAATCATGATTCACTTCCTCCACCTCCTCCAATAATTCTCCCTGGCCCACGTATTTGTCGAGTTGAAAAGTTTTAGGTCACTCAAGCCCTATTGGCAAGCAAACACGAAGATGGAAAGTCTGTATGTGCTCACGTCTTGGAGATGAAGTTGCATATGGATAAGTTGGGAATGTTGGGTGTCGATGTCTCAAGGAAGTTGGTTGCTGACTTGGTTCTTCAATCACTTCCTGAATCATATGTTGAGTTCATTAAAGATTGTTATATAATGGAGCACGACGTGACCCTCATTGATCTTACTTATTTGTTTATTGCTGCTGAATCAACAGTGATATGGCACACTGGTAAAGTAAATTTAGCTGGTAAATCAACCTTCCAAACATCCATGGATATTCACAATAACAACATTGGAAGTCCAGAAAAGTCTACTCTACCCAATGGAAAGGGATTAGCCAAGGTCAAACCGTTTGAACGGATGGTAAAGAGAAAGGTTGAATCCGAAATTGTCTTATGTGTTGTTCCAAAAGAGTCTGTTTGTTTCTACTGCTAAGAGAAGGGGAATTGGTTATGAAGCTCTCATAACTACTTGAAGGATCGAAAGGATGGGAGAGTCAATATGTATGACTCTGCTTCAAGTAAATCCACCATCTAACTCTATTAAGTTCCTATTTGTGGATTCTTAATACATGATGTGATAAGATTGCATTTTGATGTTTTGTAGGATCAAAGAAAAGAAATGAAGCTTAAAGGAAGAGTGAGTTGAGTCTGATCATGAAGAAATGGATTTTGATCGCATGGTTCGAATATCGGATTTTTGAGATGTTGGTTAAGAGTTAGGATAGATTGCTTAGAAATATGTAGTAACATAATTTTCTTTTATAATTGCGTTGTAAGGACAAGTTTCTCCGCACTTTTATAAATAAAATAAAATTTGATTTTTTTTCTTATTTATATCCTTGCAATGACTTTTGTGAAAATAGATGTTTGTATGTTTCTAGTGTTAGCAATATTGAAAATGGATGTGATTCTTAGTTATTTTATCTGTGATAGTGTTGAAAATTTACCAAATAAGGAATGATCCTCATCACCCAGGTTTCAATTGGACTGAAACTTGGAATCATGTGACTTATATTGTTTGATGAATGAAAACCTTCATATTTGGAAATTAGGATTGATTCCTTATTCACATAAGTATGTGAGTCAAGTGAGGATTAGGAGATCTAGTACACATTGTTGTGCATTGGATAAGCCCACCACAAAGAATGATAAGAATATTCATCATGATTTGCTAAAAGTTTAGTAAATATGGTTATGCTTACAAGATTAAGTGTAATTCTGAATTGTTGGAAAAGTTCCAATGTATAACAGAACGAATAGGAAGAATCAATTAGGCAGAAAGATAAAAGTTTCTCAAATATAAAAAGAAGGGAGAGTACTTTAGTGTCATGTTTTACGATTGTCTTAGTGATTATGAAACCATATCACAATTAATCATCTAAGGACACCTTAGTGCACTAGTATGGCTAAGAAGAGGAATCGATGATTCTTGAAATGGTAAAATCAAAAGGTGAATCATACTTCGTTCCAAAATCGAGTCTTAGAGTCGTACTCCACGATTATGACTTGAGTGATGCATCTTAAGAAGGTTTATAACACACTCATCAAATGTGAAGTAGAAAATGTATTCTTATTCCTGCACATTTGAAATTGGTAAGTTGTGATGTCTAGGATAAGACAAATATCAACTAAGACCAATTGTGTGAAGTGTTTGTATTGATAAGAACCCACATGAACTCTTGGATATTTGTTTGTTAAGGAATGTTTCTTGACAAGAGAATATTATATGTCAAGAGGTCAGTAGGAGTCTTAATGGTCTTAAATAGCTTCAAGAACTAATCAAGAATAAACCTATTGTTAAACACTAGCACACGACTTGAGGTTTGTAACCTATCGTGTTGACACATTCTTGTTTCTATGCATTCCAGTTGAGTTGACTATGCATGTAAGTTCTATGAGTTTTCATTTGAATGCATAAGGCAAAGCACCTTAATCAATGAAAGCTCATTGATCTGTGTGGGTGAGTTGCTCAACTACTTGGAAGACATGGTAGGCCCTTGTGCTGCCAGATGTCAAGCAATAAAGATTGAACAAGTTCAGTCCATATGAGTTTAGATTTATCACAAACATTGTCTTGTGATAATGGCTATGACATTTTCACATGGATAGGAACGCATACACCATAAAATCTAAGTGGTAAAGTTTATCTCCGCTTCATGAAAATGATTGTGAGTAAACGCTTTCACTAGGAAGATTTTAAGGATATAGCGATTGTGTAAATTGCATTCTAAAATATTATGATTACGACATCCCTCTTCATAGTTCAAATTGTGAGATTTAGCAATTAGTCTGGACATTTGGGACTTATTGACATAGGTTCTGAAATAGTTTAGACACACATATGAGCTTTCTAATGTAAGGTGTATGAGCTTACTGAAGCATCTCGTATAAAAAATCTAAAATTTGGAAAGAAAGTCAATAGGTATTGATTTCTAGAAGTCCAACTAGTTTTTTAGTACACGTCAAAGCTAGTGGGAGCATAAGTGTTATGCTGGTAAAGATATAATTATCGTGTTAGTGGGTGCATGATTATTATGTTAACTGTTGCAACTTGGTAATATTAATTATAGAAAACAAAAGTTTCAATTTGCAAAGTTGTAAAGGTTGAAAAGTTGTTTTACTATAATTAAGGGAGAGAAATTTATACTTCATTTCAAATCTAAAAGCTTAGATCAATAAAATTTTAATCAAATTTAGTCACAGAACATATATGAATGTTATGTTGAAAAGGTTCAACATAAGGAAATTCTATATATGACAATATTATACCAGAAGACCGGTAAAGTATCATGTATTTATGTAAAACATTATGAATCGTATCCCATATGTTTCAGGTATAAGATCGATTACATATGCTGTAATATTCAACCGTTATGTCTTTTCCAAATGTCTAGGGCATTAAGAGGAAAAAAGGACAAGAAGCAGATATGTCAAGTACAATCTAAGGTTCACCAAGGATTGGTCACTTGTAGGCAGTTGGAAGTATAATAATGGATGGACCATATTGACATTATTATGAATAGATAGGATTATGTTAAGAATGAGTCGTCATATGGAAAATATGGAAATGTTTCCATAATGGGAGTTGGATATTAAGAATATGTAGATTAGAAACTTTTATGCATGAAGGATGTTCAAAGGAATGTACTTTGAATGTGAGACTTCATGTCTATGGAATTGTATTGTAACAATATCGAATAGAGAACTTTGTAATATCATTGGTAAAGTCTTTGTGACTTTGATGTTGTGTCATTACAATAGGATCATTGCGTAAAATGTTAGAATCTAACATGTTCTAATAGTGGCAAGAATTTGGTATTCTTACACTTGTGATAAGGATTGGGAATTGTGAAATGATCATCATTGGAAATGTGTTCAATTGATCTATTTCACAAAGTAAGTACCATAGGTAAACATAGTGTGCATGCTTGGAGCATGGGATGACTATTGTTTCAATTCAAGTATTAAGTTGATTTTCTGAAACATTTTACAATGGATAATGTGAATCAATATGGTGATTAAATAAAAGGTGTTTAATTTATACTCAAAGTGTTGAAGCCATGTTGGATTCGATTATTCTTGTGTTTCACTTTGCATGTTTTGACTTCAAGAATAACTAGGTTATTCAAACATCCATGGTCAATCATACTTTGGAAGTAGGTAATGAGGTATGACTGTCATGAATCCGACTGTAGATTGTCTAAGTATTTAGACATAACACAAGTTTACTGCAATATTCATGAGTGCTCCTGAAATAAGATTTGAGTATTGGATTAAACCCACGCTCACGTGAATCACTTCATGGATTTTATCACAGGTGATTGTGAAACGATAATATCTTATATTTTTGAAACGGATACATATAGTTGTAGTTTACAAGTCGGTTGTTCATTGATAATATGTAAACATAACAGTAACTTGGTGTTATAAAACATATTGTTGTTTGTGATTTGATGAGTAAATAGAGCAAGCATATGAGTCGAAGTTTATCCGTTCCTTTTACCCGATGTGGGATAAAAGTGATATTTGTTGGCCCATCGATGATTTAGTGATGACACCCTAGGCGCTTGGCCAAGCCTGGACTAAATTGATGTGTTCAGTTGTAGTTTGTTGTCAGTCGTCATAAATCGGAAATCAGGAAACAACACATAGACAGAGAGAATGATTATAATTCATGTCTCATGTCTATACAATATCTAGAATGGAGGAATATATGATCCCTTATCTAAAGGACACGTTGCTGATAAGATCAGAGTTCGACATCAACTTTTGAAAGCTACGATTGCTAATCAAATTTTGAAGTCGTACGCAGTAATAGTTATTAGACTAATTCAAGTGGGAGACTGTTGGATTAGGTGTCTAAGCCCATAAATATTTTTGGTATGTACTTGATTTGATTATGAGCATGGTCCTTTTAGGTTGCCTTCACTCATGCAACTTGATAGGATGACAAAAGGAGAGAGAGTAGACTTTATTATATGAATAATAAATTCATACTTAAAATGGTTTTATTAATATATTAAAAGATTAATATATTATTTGAAAATCATATTATTTAATTAGTATTCATCAGAAATTAATTTGGAATTAATTTGGTGATAAAAAGAGACTGATTAAACAAAAAGGACTGATACTGTAATTATTTGATAGTTACAATTGGGCTGATGGATTACCTAGGAATAAGGTTGGATGAATTCTTTGGGAAGCCCATAAGGAAATCGTCCAATGGCTATTTTAGAAGGGATACGTGGGCTGCTTAAGGCCTAAGCAATCACATTAGGGTTTCCACCTAAAACCCTAGCAGCCACAATTATAAATAGACCCCATTACAAGGGATTTTCATACAAGGCTTTAAGAAACCCTAGAGTGGTTGAAATCATCCTCTCTCCTTCATCATCCTTTGCATAGAGTGTTTGTGATTCCATTAGAGGTGCAACATTTGGGGCACTAGGCTTTCACAAGTCAAGATCAAGAAGGATTTTGATTGTTATTGCTACATAATAATCAAGGTAATGTTTCTAACCCTAATTATGTGTGATTTTCGGATTTTTATGCTAGTCCTTAGGGTTTATTGCTTTGGTATTCATAGTTGCATGTTCATTATAGAAAAACATAGATCAAAGCAATTAGGGTTGCATGTACACCATAGGATTAATGTTATACTTATAACCCAACAGGATTATCCTGACGTGCTTCTGAAGCAACTAATGACGGCTCAACCCTAATGAAACCCTAATCTTATTTAATATATAAACGGTTCTTCCTATTCAGAAGAAGGTCACAAATTTTAGGTCTCGTTTTCATCAAGCTCTCACAAAATCTCTTAGCAAATTGGCTAACGATATATGTGCCTAGAATCCTAAGTGTCCACTTGGATTATCCTAGGCTAAATTTCTTGCAATCCAGGCATAGGGCAGAAATATCAGTTCAGAAAGTGTTCTCACGATCCAAGTTGGTATCCAAATTCCCACTACAAACCCTAGTATATCTTACATTCGAACTGATATTTTCTGTTCTTGGAAATGGGTGACTGAATTCGCGAGATGACCACTAAGTTTGCTAAACTGGAGATGTTTGAAGGTGTCGACTTCAGGCATTGGAAGAAGAAGATGCACTTCATGTTGACTACTCTAAAAACAACATACGTGTTGACTACTCCAAGACCATTGGAGCCTAAGGAAGGTGTTATTGAGACGATTGAAGAGATAAGAAGGAGACAGAAGTGGGACAATCATGACTACATCTGCAAAGGTCACATTCTGTGTAACACCGAAAAATTTAAAACACATTTTCTAAACACATTAATTAACACAGTCCCATTGTATCATAACTTTGTTTCACAAAATATTTCCCAAGATCAAAATACATAAATCCCATGCGTGTGTACGAATCATGTCGGCGCCTTCCCGCGATCATCACCGGTACCTGAAACACATAACACATAATACTGTAAGCATAAAGCTTAGTGAGTTCCCCAAAATACCATACATAACACATACTAGCCACTCGAGGCTATAACTCTGTGGGCCCTTGGGCCCTAACTCTATGGACCCTCTGGTCCTAGCTCTGTGAACCTTCCGGTTCTATCTCTGATATACTCTGATATACACATGGCATAAATCACATAGAAATGATGCAGTACAACACAACACATAAGTAGCGTTCAATAACTTTATCACATAAATCTAATTACCACTCAAGGTAAAGTATATTGAGAAGACTCACCTCAGATGTCTCGGTAAATCTCTAACTCGGTAGAAATACGATCTAGCCTCTGCCTAATCACATAAAGTAATAATCTCATAAATATAACTCTCAGCACTAGACTCAACCCTCTCTTGGCACCCTCAGAAGGGTAAAAGACCATTTTACCCCTCTTTTGGCTCAAAGGACCTCATTGTTGACCAAACCCTAAAAGTCAACGGTCAAACTTTGACCTGAATCGTCGAGTGTACTTGGGCAACTCGGCGAGTCTACACGTGTCCACTAACTCCCTAGTCTCGTTTGGCATGTCGAATCCCTCCCCTTGCTCGACGAGTCACACCTGGCATGAATCGCGGGGCTACCCCGACTCAACTCGCCGAGTCTCAATATCAACTTGGCGAGTTCCATCTTGAACTCCAGTCCTCTGATCCCTATCTGACTCAGTGAATTATTCCCCCAATTCGGCGGGTCTACTCGCTGAGTGATTTACGGGAAACCCTAACCCTACTCGTCGAGTCTGCCCTTGGACTCGGCGAGTTCATGCCATGCACAAAATCAATTGACCTCCTGAGGTCAGATCTGTTCCTTTGGTCCATAGATCTGACCTTCCCAAGCCTGATAAACACGTAAAGCTCGAATCTTGAAACTCATGGGATGTCTAAAAGGTTCCACTTGGTGATTACCCCAAAAAATAACATCCTAAGCTCAACACCTCTATAGCTCAACAAAAAGCAAGTTGAGATAGGTTCTTTAGACCACTATGGGTCCAGATCCGAAATCTCAAAGTGAATAAGGGCCATGTTCTCACAATTTCTTCCATTAAAGGACATGAAAACTCTACATCTATGGATTCCTTCAACACAACCGATAAAGGGGCGATATATTACCTCAAGGATGATGTCTTTAGCTCGAAATCCACAAATGCCCCACCTCCTTGGCCTCCTCTAAGCTGGAAACACCTCCTTCTTGCAAGAATCAACCACAAAGATCAAGAAATGGCTCCTTTCCTCTCACAATCGCTCTAGCACTTTTAGGGTGTCTCTCAGGGGTTTGGTAGCCGCAAATGACGGCCCTAAGGGCCTTTAAATAGGTCCCAAACCCAGGAAATTAGGGTTTCATTAAACAGCATGGACTCACCGAGTCCACTCATGGACTCGCCGAGTCCGGTCATGAACCCAGATGAGAATCCGCGACGCTACTCTGCGAGTCTTAGCACCAACTTGCCGAGTCCCTCCACAAACTCCAAAATATATGAATAAAATAATATACTTGGGAATCCGGATGTTACATTCTAAACGGTATGTCTGATGCTTTATTTGATATCCATAGTGAAGCCTTGTGTGTGTAACATCCGAAAAATAAGGGCCAAAAATTTCGTTTTTAATTAAGCAATTTGAAAAAGCATTTGTTAGAAAATATCACACGATCATAATATTTGATAAAACGTGTCTTGCGGCCGTACAAAACATAAAACATGAAAATGTCAGAGTACAAAATCCCAGAATGACTCTTGGTGTGGAAATCAAAAGAGCGTGTGTGATGCGCCGCTACCGCTCCAGCTCCTTCCCCTTGATAGAAGAGGTACCTGAAACAACAACTGAAAACCGTAAGCACAAAGCTTAGTGAGTTTCCCCGTTGTACCACATACCATATAATCACATAGCATACATACTGCCAGGCAATTATGGGGTGCCTGACCTACCCGGTACAACCATTATGGGATGCCGACCTACCTGTGTCAAGCCATTCTGGGGTGCTGACTACCCATGTCAAGCTGTTCTGGGGTGCTGACTACCCTTCGGTCCTAACAACCGAACCTCGGGGACTATTTCACCCCTACTACTACTATCACATATAACATAACATAAACATATTACCAGACATGTCTAGGGTGCCTGAGCTACCCTTCGGTCCTAACAACCGAACTCTACTACTATCACATACAACATATCATGCTAGCATATAACATATCAGGCAGTAGCAAACCTAGATGATATCACAAAGACAATCATCTATCATACATCTCCTAGTGGTGGGCCGGCATTGTGGTCTTAGACCCACCGCTACTGGAAGGTAACTCACCTCGAAAGTAGCTGCTGAAGTCTGCTTGCTAAGTGCCTGACTGCTGAATCGCAAATCCTTCGACTATGAATAATAAACATAGGTTAGCCTCTCATACACACCCTTAGGTCAGATGACTGACCCACCCCTGGTTCAAGGTCAACTCCTTGGTCAAGGTCAACTTCCAGTTGACTGGACTCGTCGAGTCATGGCACCGACTCGCCTAGTCCTTCTCCCACTAACCCAGTCTTGCACGCCAAGTCCCTCTTGCCACTCACTGAGTCACCCTTAACTCGCTACTTGGGACTATAGAACTGATTCGCGATCCGACTCGCCGAGTTTGAAGAACAACTCGTCGAGTTCCAGGCAATATTCATATGACTCGCCGAGTTGTTCATCCAACTCGCCGAGTCTAAGGCCATGTTCATAGAACTCGCCCAGTTCCTCTTTGGGACTCGCCGAGTCCTTATGACCCATTTCCCATACATACCAAATCTGAGACATGCAACGCTTCCAAACCATAGATCCATGTTCCTTGAGCATGCTTATCATGTAAAGTTGCAAACTTTACGTGCATGCATGGCCCTATAAGCTCAAAAAGGCAAAATCAAGCTCTTAATGAGGTCATACACTCAATGGGGACCTCAATCACTTCAACCACATAAACTTTATACTTCTAATACGCCCATAAGGTCAAAATCTGGAGTCCTTTCAGAACATAGAGCATTAACACATGGAGATTAAGGTTTTAGGGCTTGAAAACCACTAATTTGGGACAAAAAGGGGATCTAATGAACTAGTGATCAAGGTAAGAATTTTTCTACCTAAATGGAAGCTCCTTACAGTGTAGATTCCGGATCTATCTCCTTTCCTTGCACACTTCAAACTCTTCCTTCTTCTTCTAAGCTCCAAACCTTCTTCACAAAGCCAAAAACACTCTCAAGAACAATATGGGGGATAGGGTTTCGCTCTACAGCTCTCTGGAAGTGTTAGGGACAACGGAGGCCAAGTTAGAGCGTTTAAATAGGGTGCAAACACCCGGATTAGGGTTTTTTCCCAAACAGGGTCTACTCGCCGAGTCCAAAGTTCAATCCCCGCGCCTTATCACACTCCTAATCGGCGAGTTGGCCCATCAACTCGCTGAGTCCAAGGCAAAAATGCATTATTTTAAAATGTAAATAGCAAGGAGTACGTACCGGGAACCAGGTGCTACAAATCTCCCCCACTTATCTTAGACTTCATCCTCGAAGTCTGCTGCTCGATCCTGAAACAACTCGGGGTAGTGCTCCATCATCTCTTCCACCGGATCCCAAGTCCACTCCGATCCCTTTCGGTGCTGCCATTTCACCTTCACGAGTTCCACCCTTTTGTTCCTCAGATCCTTCGACTTCTTATCGAGGATTGCCACAGGCCGCTCGATGTAATTCAGGCTGTCGTCGATCTGAATATCCTCCAAAGGCACCACTACCGAGTCATCCACCAAACACTTCCGCAACTTAGAGACGTGGAAAATGTTGTGGATCTGGCTGAGTTCGGCTGGCAGATCCAACCTATACGCCATCTTGCCTACCCAGGCTACAATCCTGAATGGCCCGATGTACCTTGGGCCTAACTTTCCCCGCTTTCTAAATCGAATGATGCCTTTCCATGGCGACACTTTCAGATGAACCATATCCCCGACTTGGAATTCCAAGTCTGAACGACGCTTGTCGGCGTAACTTTTCTGCCGACTCTTAGCAGTCTGAAGCCAGCTCTAGACCTGCTGAATCTTCTCTGTCGTATGGAGCACCACTTCGGTGCTTCCCATGACCCTCTGGCCAACCTCTCCCCAACATATCGGGGTCTTGCATCTCCATCCGTACAACATCTCGAAGGGAGGACGGTCAACACTCGCGTGGTAGCTGTTGTTGTATGAGAACTCAGCTAAAGGAAGATAGGTATCCCAACTACCCCCAAAATCTAACACACATACCCACAACATATCCTCAAGGGTCTGGATGGTCCGCTCACTCTGACCATCCGTCTGTGGGTAAAAGGCAGTGCTAAAATGCAGACGAGTGCTCAGCTCGTCATGAAACGTCTTCCAAAACCTGGAAGTAAAACGCACATCTCTGTCTGAAATCACTGATACTGGCACCCCGTGCCGCACCACTATCTCCCTGATATAGATGTCGGCCAACTTCTCGGTAGAGATGCTCTCCTGAATCGGGATGAAATGGGTACTCTTGGTCAATCGATCCGCGATGACCCATATAGAATCTACTCCTCGCGCGGTCCTGGGAAGCTTCGTGATAAAATCCATCGTAATATCTTCCCATTTCCACAATGGGATATCCAACGGCTGCATCTTGTCGTGCGGTCTCTGATGCTCGGGCTTGACCTTCCTGCAGGTCAGGCACCGTTCGATGTACCAAGCCACATCCCGCTTCATGCAGGGCCACCGGATGAATGGAGAATCGGGATTTGTACGCCTCCTCCATCAAGATCTGGCGCATGCCTCCGAGGTATGGCCCCCATACCCTACGATGTAATGTCAATAATCCCCTGCTATCATAGTCGAAGGAGGAACCTGACCCACTATGCGCTCACTCTTCCAATGTTCATCCTTCAGGGCCTCCTGCTGGGCCTCCCGAATCCGCTCCAAAAGCGAAGTCACCACTGTCACCCGCATGCAAATATCCCTGATCGGCGCCGCCTTGCGGCTAAGCGCATCGGCCACCACATTGGCCTTCCCCGGGTGGTAAAGGATCTCACAATGATAATCCTTCACCACATCAAGCCACCGGCACTACCTCATGTTCAAATTCGGCTGATCCATGAGGTACCTCAAACTCTTGTGGTCCGTGTAAATGGTACACCGAACCCCGTAGAGGTAATGTCACCAAATCTTGAGGGCAAAGAACCAAATCTAAATGATGCATCAGGTAGTTTGCCTCGTGAGGCTTCAGCTGCCTCGAAGCATAAGCAATGACATGCCCCCTCTGCATCAGTACCGCGCCCAACCCCGAAATGGACGCGTCACAGTATACCACAAAATCCTCTACGCCCTCGGGCAGGGCTAAGATTGGCACCTCGCACAATCTCTATCTCAGAATCTCGAATGTTGCCTGCTGCTCAGGCCCCCATCGAAAGACCACAGCTTTCTTAGTCAACCGTGTCAGGGGTACGACTATCTTGGAGAAATCCTGGATGAATCTCTGATAGTTTCCCGCTAATCCTAGGAAACTTCGAATCTCGGATGGAGACTTCGGAACCTCCCATCTCATCACGGCCTCTATCTTGTCCGGGTCGACCAGTATACCATTCTGGTTGACAAGGTGCCCAAGGAATTGCACCTCGCGCAACCAGAACTCGCACTTGGAGAACTTAGTGTACAAGCTCTCCCTCCTCAGGGTCTCCAAAACCTCTCTCAGATGCTCCTCGTGCTCCTCATACGTCTTGGAATAAACCAAGATATCATCAATGAAAAACTATCACAGATCGATCCAGCATCGGTCTGCATACGCGGTTCATGAGGTCCATGAACGCGGCAGGAGCATTGGTGAGCCCGAACGGCATCACCACGAACTCATAATGGCCATAACGTGTCCGAAACGTGGTCTTCTGCACATACTCCTCTCTGACCCTCATCTGATGATAACCTGAACGCAAATCGATCTTGGAGAACCAAGATGCTCCCTGCAACTGATCAAAGAGGTCGTCAATCCTCGGGAGTGGGTAACGGTTCTTCACTGTTACCTTGTTCAGCTCCCGGTAATCTATACACATCCGATGCGACCCGTCCTTCTTTTTCACAAACAGGATCGAGGCTCCCCAGGGTGAACTGCTCGGTCTAATGAATCCCTTGTCTAACAGCTCCTGTAGCTGTGTAGACAACTCTTGCATCTCAGGAGGAGCCAATCGATACGGTGCCTTGGCTATCGGAGCCGCACCAGGAACTAGGTCGATCCTGAACTCTACCTGTCGCTCCGGAGGTATTCCAGGAAGCTCCTCCGGGAACACATCAGCGTAGTCTCGCACCACTGGAACCTCTTTCACCGTTGCCTTACCCGCCTCCCAGGTATCCATAACATACGCGATATATCCCGCGCAACCCTGCTGAAGGTAGCGCCTAGCTCTCGCTGTTGAACATACTGTGGGTCCACGTTGTGGCCTCTCGCCGTGGATCACCAACTCTCCCCCACTTGGGGTCCTGATTCGCACTAGCTGTTGTGCACAATCTATCACTGCCCCATTAGGGCTCAACCAATCCATGCCTATAATCACCTTGTTCCCACGCAACGGAATGGGAACCAAATACACCAAGTAGCGCTCCTCGAATAACCTCAGAACGTAATCTCTGAACACCACTGATGCCCGCACCGATTGATCATTGGTGATCTCTACCTCTAAAGGGCAATCCAACATGCCTGAAGACTCAGTAAACTTCTTGCTAAGCGCAAGAGAAACAAACGATCGGGTGGCACCCGAGTCAAACACTACCTGAACATGGATACTGTTCACATGGAACGATCCTAAGGTATATACACAGAGCACATATCAATAACATAACATCATGAAAATGAAATAGAGGGAAAGAATCATACCCATCACCACATCAGGTGCGGCGCGTGCCTCCTCGGTAGTCAGCTGAAATGCCCGGCTCCTCACCACTGGAGCCTCTGCCTTACCCTGCCGGTTATCAGTGATCCGCACGGTCGCTAGAGCTGGCGCCTTTACAGGCGCGGTTGCTGTCAACTGAGGGCAATTGGCCTTCTTGTGGCCCCTCTGGTTGCAGTAAAAATGCAGCAACTCAGATGTCTGTATCACAGGTGCAGGGGCGGTACAATCCCTGCTAAAATGCCCCGTCTTGCTGCACTTATAGCAGCCCAACGATCCAAGTCTACATGCCCCCTCATGAGGCTTGCCGCATTTCCTGCAGTGGCTCGGTCCTGACTAGCCTTTCGGCCAACCATCTGATCCCTTTGGGCTTCTTCCCCGAAGCCCCTCCTGTCTGTCCCTCCTCTATCTCCCTCTCCTTCGCCCTGGCAATCATAGAGTCCAGGGTAGGGCAAGCTGAGAAACTTACATGCTCTCGAATATCAGCTCATAGCATGTCATGATAGCGGGTCCTCCTCATATCCTCATCACCCGCGTACTGGGGCACCAACAAAGCCCTCTCCCGGAACTTGGCAGTGATCTCCGCCACGGTCTCATTCGTCTGTCTCATATCTAGAAACTCCATGGCCAGCTGTTGAAGCTCGATAGTTAGTGCAAAATCTACCCTGAACCTGGTCACAAAGTCCGACCAGGTCATAGCCTCGACAGCCGAGGCTCCCAACGAGTCACCAACGGACTCCCACAATCCCTAGCTCAATCTCATAAACACCTTGCTGCAAACCTCACCTTCGACCCCTCAGGGCAGAAGCTAGTCAACTGTGCAGACTCAATTTCTGCAATTTATCGCCTGTCAGCTATGGGGTCCTTTGCCCCATGAAAATCTGGCGCACCACTACCCCTGAAGTCCTTAAAGGACAATGTGTGAGATCCCTACTAGCCCGATGCCATGTCGCTCCTGAACGCCCTGAGGCGATCCTCCATCAACTCAACTATCCCCTCCTTGATCGACCCGAAGATGATGGGGGTCGACTCAAGTATGCCTCTGGTGATCTCTGACGCGATGAACTCGCATAGCCTTTCATCTACTGGCTCGGAACCTGATCCCAAACCCGATCCCTCTCCTGAACTACCAACTATTAGCCTCAGATGTAGTACCACCATTCTGCAATACATAAATAACACCTGTTAGTGATACTGATACCTCTTGAGGGATCACCTCTACTACAAGCTCCCTGGTCTTATCTTGGCCTTCCTTGGTTTGGGTACGGATCCTCTGCTTCTAGTAGTACGGGCCGCATACTACCTTCCACATGTATTCCTACCTTCTTCAAGGACTGCCTCGACTCCACCAGATCCCTTTCACTACTGTTGATCACTGCTATACTCATCCTAGGCTTGCCCTAGGGAAATCTCTAACTCCACCCTACTCGGTCCTCATCTGCTGAAGGCCTCCGAGTAATGCCACTTAGCCATTACCTGAATACCATCACATGTGATGAGGCTCAGATAATCCTTCGAGTAACACTCTCGTCCCTACAACGGTTAGACTCAAATAAGAGCTGCGTAATAGGGCCAAATCTAGCACTCTAAGATTATTCAACCCTGATCACATGTGACATGACGTATTCACCTACTGGCTAACTCCCATCACTCATAGTCCCACGAAGTACAAAGCAAGTAACATTCAGACAAAAGGAAACAATCTCAAGCAACTCCGCTCTCATAGAGAGAAACTGAACTAGCATACAGTGCTAAACTCATACTACCAGGCATAACCCTAACAGGCTATCCTACTGTTGTCTACTCAATTCTAGCATGTAATTTTCATACACTGGAGCACATAAAGTAGGCACATAAGGCATCACTCCTAGATCCTTAGTCCTATTCTAGCATGTCGTTCTACTAAAACTGATAAACATAACATAAGCTTGTATGGGTACTTTGGGGAATACTTACTTGACTCGGCTGGTCGTGCACATCACACACTTTGTTCCTTCTTAAAACTCTTAGAAAACATTTTCTTTTTTCAAAATCTTTTAATCCCTCGATTTGAGTCCAGACACACCCGAAGGTGTGTCCGAATCCCTCAAACCAGGGCTCTGATACCAACTTGTAACATCCCAAAAATACGGGCCAAAAATTTCGTTTTTAATTAAGCGATTTGAAAAAATATTTGTAACAAAATATCACACGATCATAATATTTGATAAAACATGTCTCGCGGCCGTAAACCAAAACATAAAACCTGAAAATGTCAGAGTACAAAATCCCAGAATGACTCTTGGTGCGGAAATCAAAAGAGCGTGTGTGATGCGCCGCTACCGCGCCAGCTCCTTCCCCTTGACAGAAGAGGTACCTGAAACAATAACTGAAAACCGTAAGCATGAAGCTTAGTGAGTTCCCCCACTGTACCACATAACATATAATCACATAGCATACATACTGCCAGTCAATTTTGGGGTGCCCGACCTACCCGGTACGACCATTCTTGGGTGCTGACCTACCTGTGTCAAGCCATTCTGGGGTGCTGACTCCCCATGTCAAGCCGTTCTGGGGTGCTGACTACCCTTCGGTCCTAACAACCGAAACTCAAGGACAATTTCACCCTACTACTACTATCACATATAACATAACATAAACGTATTACCAGACATATTTGGGATGCCTGAGCTACCCTTCGGTCCTAACAACCGAACTCTACTACTATCACATACAATATATCATGCTAGCATATAACATATCAGGTAGTAGCAAACCTAGATGGTATCACAAAGACAATCATCTATCATACATCTCCTACTAGTGGGCCGGCATTGTGGCCTTAGACCCACCGCTACTGGAAGGTAACTCACCTCGAAAGTAGCTGCTGAAATCTGCTTGCTAAGCGTCTGACTGCTGAATCACAAATCCTCCGGCTATGAATCATAAACATAGGTTAGCCTCTCATACATACCCTTAGGTCAGATGATTGACCCACCCCTGGTCCAAGGTCAACTCCTTGGTCAAGGTCAACTTCCAGTTGACTGGACTCGCCGAGTCATGGCACCGACTCGCCGAGTCCTTCTCCCACTAACTCAGTCCTGCACGCCAAGTCCCTTTTCCCATTCACTGGGTCACCCTTATCTCACTACTTGGGACTATAGAACTGACTCGCGATCCGACTAGCCGAGTCCAAGAACAGCTCGCCGAGTTTGAAAAACAACTCGTCGAGGTCTAGGCAATATTCATATGACTCGCCGAGTTGTTCATCCAACTCGTCGAGTCTAAGGCCACCTTCATAGAGCTCGCCGAGTCCTTATGACCCATTTCCCATGCACACTAAATCTGATACATGCAAAGCTTCCAAACCATAGATCCATGTTCCTTGAGCATGCTTATCACGTAAAGTTGCAAACTTTATGTGCATGCATGGCCCTATAAGCTCAAAAAGGCAAAACCAAGCTCTTAATGAGGTCATACACTCAATGGGGACCTCAATCACTTCAACCACAGAAACTTTATACTTCTAATACGCCCATAAGGTCCAAATCTGGAGTCCTTTCATAACATAGAGCATTAAGACATGGAGCTTGAGGTTTTAGGGCTTGAAAACCACAAATTTGGGACAAAAAGAGGATCTAATGAACTAGTGATCAAGGTAAGAACTTTTCTACCTGAATAGAAGCTCCTCACAGTGTAGATTTCGGATCTATCTCCCTTCCTTGCACACTTCAACCTCTTCCTTCTTCTTCTTAGCTCCAAACCTTCTTCACAAAGCCAAAAACACTCTCAAGAACAATATGGGGGCTAGGGTTTCACTCTACAGCTCTCTGGAAGTGTTAGGGACAAAGGATGCCAAGTTAGAGCGTTTAAATAGGGTGCAAACACCCGGATTATGGTTTTTGCCCAAACAGGGTCTACTCGTCGAGTCTGGGGACCGGCTCTCTGAGTCCAAAGTTCAATCCCCGCGCCTTATCCCATTCCTACTCGGTGAGTTGGCCCATCAACTCGCTGAGTCCAATGCAAAAATGCATTATTTTAAAATGTAAATAGCAAGGAGTACGTACCAGGAACCAGGTGCTATAGTGTGCCAAGGAGTTGTGGAACACCCTTGAACTGAAATATATTATTGAGGATGCTTCTAGCAAGAAGTTTCTGGTCAATGAATTTAATAATTACAATATGGATGATTCAAGGTCTGTCACTGAACAATACAATGAACTCATGGCATATACGGTTAGTTTAAACTGCACTGTGTGAATATGGATGAATCCATCATTGTGTCAACCGTCATTGACAAGCTGCCTCCATCTTGGAAAGACTTCAAACATAAATTAAAACATCAAAAGGAGGAACTATCCTTGGTTCAACTTGCTAGTCATATTCGTATTGAAGAATCTCTTTGTGCGAAGAAAGGTGACAAATCTAAAAAAACAAGGGAAAAGTTGAAGCTGGACAGCCCTCGGTTCATATGGTTGAAAACAAAGCAAAGAATCAGAACCATAAAGGACATGGAAAACGTAAGTAGGAACATGTCCCAAGAAACTCCAACAAAAAGAGAAAGGATTTGGTTTGTTGGAGGTGCAATCAAGTTGGGCATTGCAAGCGTGATTGTTGTGTGAATTTAGGCAACAATGGTGCTGGAAATAGTGGAGCAAATGGGAAAGTGAACGAGTCTTCGACCCAGGTTAAAGGAGGTCAGTTTTTGACTAACTTTGATAATTCTAATCAGAATTATGTTTACTATGTTTCATTTTTTCTTGCATCATTCTATGTGCAGGATGATGATGTTGCTTGGTGGATCGACTCCAGAGCAACGAACCATGTATGCAAGGATAAACAAATGTATGAAACATTAACTCCGCTTGAAGATACGTTGGTTCTAAAAATGGGAGACAATTCTTTTATTCCTGTTTGTGGTTTAGGTGTCGTGTGTATTGAATTTACTTTTGGAAATACAATTAGATTATTTGATGTTTTGTTTGTTCCCAAGATTCGCAAGAATCTTGTTAGCTCTAGTTGTTTGAATTCTGATGGTTTTAAACAAGTTATTGAGTTGGATAAGTTTGCTTTGTCTAAGGGTGGAATGTTTATTGGCTTTGGATATTTAAATAATAGAATGTTTCGTTTGAATATTGTGACAAATTATTATCTGTTCAAAATCCTGCATTTGTATCTTCTGCTTCTAATGTTGATAAATCTATGCTTTGGCATGTAAGATTAGGTAATGTAAACTTTAGAAGGATGCATGATATGTCAAAAGATGTATTAATTCCAGCCTTTGATATGACATCTGATAAATGTAAAACATGCATGCTTACAAAAGTAACAAAACAACCCTTTCCTAGTGTCACTAGAAATTCAGCTATTCTGGAACTTGTACACAGTGATCTGTGTGATTCTCACTCCACTCGTTCTTTGGGAAATAAAAATTATGTAGTCACATTTATTAATGATTGCACTCGGTTTTGCTATGCGTATTTGTTACATTCTAAGGATGAAGCAATAGATAAATTCAAAATATACAAAACCAAGGTGGAATTGCAATTGGGCATTCCGGTTAAACGTCTCAGGACTGATAGGGGAGGTGAATATAGGGATCCCGTATATTTTAAATTAGTGGGTATCATTCATGAGACCACTACACCTTACACACCCCAACAGAATGGTACTGTTGAACGCAAAAATCGAGTTTTAAAGAAAATGGTAAAGTCAATGTTATCATACTCGGGATTGAGTGAAGGATTTTAGGGAGGGGCCATGTCAATGGTCTGCTATATATTAAATAGGGTTCCAAATAAAAGGAACAAAACTGTCCCATATGAACTTTGGTTCAAGAAAACGTTGAATTAGAGTTATTTTCGGGTTTAGGTATGTTGGGCAGTTGTAAAACTCACCGAGCCCAAAAGGAAAATTTTGGGAGAACATGGAATTTATTGTATATTCATTGGATATGCTGAAAATTCCAAGGCATATAGGTTTTATGTAATAGAACCTAATGATTCGGTTTCAATTAACACTATTATCGAATCACGGGATGTAATTTTTGATGAGAAAGGCCTAAGGATATGACTTTTGGTGCTAATAAAGAGAAAAATTCAGAAAATTCAAGATGGTGGTATCGTGCAAGAACCACAAGAGTTTCGTAGAAGCAAAAGAGGCCAAATTTCGGATCCGACTTCCAACTGTATTTGGTGGAAGGTTCAATAGTTTAAATTAATCTTGAATACTCTTATTGTTATAGTATTGAAGATGATCCTAAGACATATCAAGAGGCCATAGAGTCTCATGATAGTGCCTTTTGGAAGGAAGCAATTGATGATGAAATGTCATCAAATCTTGAGAACAACACATGGGTGTTGTCTGATTTGCCTCGGGGTTATAAACATCTTGGTTGCAAATGGATTTTCAAAAGGAAAATGAATGTTAATGGGACTATTGACATATTCAAATCCCAATTAGTCATTCACGTTTTTCGACAAAAACCCGGTATTGACTATTTTGATACGTATGCTCCAGTTGCACGTAGGGGTGTAAACGAGCCGAGTCGAGCCCGAGCCCGACCAAGCTCGAGCTCGGATCATTTAATTTGAGGAAGCTCGAGCTCGATTCGAGCCTTAAAATGAAGCTCGAGCTCGGCTCATGAAAAATTTAGTGGGCTCGCGAGCCTAATCGAGCCTAAACGAGCCTCTATGCATATATATATATATATATATATGTGTGTGTGTGTGTGTGTGTATATATATATATATATGTATATATATATAGAGGCTCGTTTAGGCTCGCGAGCCCCATTAATTGAAGCTCGGCTCGAGCTCGTTTAGTAAACGAGCCTGATATCTAGGATCGAGCTCGGCTCGGGCTCGTTTAATTCGATCTTGAGTCGAGATTTTAACGAGTCGATCTCGAGTAGCTCACGAGTAGCTCGGCTCACTTACACCCCTAGTTGCACGTATTTCTACTATTACATTGTTGGTTGCCTTGACAAGTATCCACAATCTGGTTTTTCACCAAATGGATGTGAAAATAGCCTTTTTAAATGGTGATCCTCACGAGGAAGTTTACATGAGACATGTGACAACCCATAATTTCAATCTTGTAAGAGTCAACCTTGGTCAAATGAAAGTCAAACATATCAAATAAAGACCAAACTTTTTTTTTCTGTAATTGTCTGAATATAGGTAGATTAATGAGTTATAAGTGTACAAACCTTGTATTCATTGTATTTATGGGTTTTGGAGGGAAATCATTTGGAACCGAGAATATTCAGCCGAACTGTAAACCCCCTTGCAGCCATAAACGTCTCGCAACCAAGAACCTCATTCTTGGCTGTGAACTCGGTTCTGACCGTAAACCGTCGGTTTGCATCCGTGAACTCCTTCGAACCGAAAACTCTACCCTATATATATATATATATATATATATATATATATATATATATATATATATATATATATATATATATATATATATTTGACAGGAATATTCCTCACTTCTACACTTCTAGCCGAATACTCAAGCTTTTTCCCTCAAGATCTTCAACCGAAAACCCCTAGTTTTCTCTCAACCGTCACCCGAAGATCATTTGTTTTACCTTCGGATCTTATTAAGAACATTTAGTGTTCTTCCCTTCATTGATCTACCACCCTTCATTTCTGGGTTTACACCCGAAAACACTTGAATCTTCAGGTGGTCGTGAACCGTGTGCGGCCGTAAACACCGAAGGCCAACCATGAACTCCAAGCAATTACTTGATTTCACTTATAAAACTTCTTTTGTAAGTAATTCTTACATCTTAGGTTGTTTCCTTAGCACCTTTGAGGTTGTATTCACTAATTTCATGCCAATATATCGCACGAATGGCTATTTAGGACTTGGTTTTGTCCTGGGAGCTAGGTTATGGAAACAATCATCATATATCGAACCTTAAAAACGGATCACACACATAAGGTGAGTTCATACCCCTATAAATTATACTTTTTAAATGCTTTTAGGGGGAGAATACAAGTAGAACATAAGTAGATTATGTTAAATATTTACATGTGGAAACAAACAAAAGGATTTCTTATGCTTCAAATACTGCCAAAAATCATTTTTGAAAACTCTTTTAATCTATTCTAGAATTCTGTTTATATCAAAATCATATTCATTTATATATTTATGTATAAGTATGCTTTAACAGACTTCGGACTATTGCTAAATACCGTAATTCCTGTTCCTTGTTTGGTTGTGGGCTTAGGGTAGGATCACTAGTCCGACTGTCGGCTAAATCATAGTTATACTTGTTAAATATATACATGAATATTTAAACCCCCATTTTTCAAAGAACATACTTAACTCAACTGCATATGTGAGCAATTGAGTCTTTTCTCCAAATCAGTTGCAGTTCAAACAAACATTCTAGTAAACTATAATAGGTATAATTTAGAGGATCAATACATACTATTTTCTAGAACCGAGAAACATACATGAATCAATACAAGCATACTATTACTATTCTTTACAAAGTATTTTATTCATTTACAGGAACAAGAAGGAACTTACTGTTGGTGATTTTATCACCAAATATATTTTAGTGTAATGGACTTAACAAGTGTTTCAAGAATAATGTTTTAGTTATAATACAAGTTAGGAGGTGTGGGAGTGCACACTTGTATTTACTAAAACATTGTTAGTACCGAACACTAATCTACTGTGTCAAGTTGGGGGTCCCAATTGTTTTCTGTCATTCTTGAAAGATGTAAATTTAAGGACTAATCTTTCTTTTTTGAAAGATACAAACTGTTTTCAGTTATCCGTTGATTGGATAAATCAAAGAAAATGGCGCCAATTGAAACACAGAAAACCGGGAAACGCTTCCTTCTTCATCTTCTTCTAAAATTAATTCTGATTTTGTGCCTAAAATCAGAATTGTTGCATCAGGAAGTATCCTAAGTTTGGATTTCGTGATACCAAAGGCATATAGGGTCAAAATATCAAACAAGAAAAGTGATTACACGATTCCTGTTTTGTTATCCAGATTTCCATAACCCTATTTCGATTTTCCCTAACACTTACATACTATAACAATAACAAGATAACTAAAATGTGATGATACTATTTCAGGACATAACAGTATTTTTGCTATGTCACATTTTTATAACCATATTCTCTTGGAGGGAGAGCATGAGTTTGTGTATAGATCTATATGGGACTAACAATCCCGCACCTTGGCTGTTAGCTACAGTTAGGACCGGCAGGTCTACGGGTGACAAATATCATAAATTTTTCGACGCCTAAAGAACGTTGTGTTTAACACTAGTCAATCTAGCATGGTTATAACCTTAATCACATTTTAACCTTAATTTAACCAATTTGGTTTTCTAGGTAGTTAATGCATCAGTAGTGTATTTTATACAAAACTACTATAAAACCTCATTTTCCATTACATACATACAGTGATATTCTCACATGAGAAAAACATACTATTTTTCTAATAAAGATGGTTTACAATAGGAAAACATACTTTTGACACTATTTCAAGTACAAACGTACATTTTACACTATTTTCAAGAGAATAGAACGTACAAACAGTTTGGTCTTGGGTAGAAGACTGCTTTTCATTTGAGCAGAAAATATAGGATTTTCTGGGAAGTATACAAACATTTTCACTAGACAAATACAAACATTTTCATGGAACAAATGCAAACTCTTGACACTAAAATACTTATGAACTCACCAACTTAAATGTTGATACTCTCTTTCAAAATAACTTGTATTCTTAGGGAACAGTAAGACAGGTATACGAGCACAGGTTTTTGAGAAGACGGAGCATGTTCAGACTCGTCTTTTATTTTGCTTTACATTTTTGGTGTCATACTGCTATACAAAGAACACACATGTATTAACTATGTTATTAATGTAATGGATGTTCTTACTTGTTTTGCTATTGTGCATTGTTATGATACTGCACATGACGTCCTCCACCCCCGAATGTTTACGCCATCTCAGTTTGGGGGTGTGACAAAGCAATCTGAAGGTTTCATTATTCCCGCTAAAGAGCATATGGTTTGTAAACTTGTCAAATCTTTGTATGGGTTGAAACAAACGCTTAAAAAATGGCATCAAAAATTTGATGAGGTGATTTTGTCTTTTGGTTTGAAGACAAACCAATGTGACAAATGTGTTTATAGTAGATTTATTGATGCTACTAGAGCTGGATTGATCATTTGCTTATATGTAGATGGCATGTTGATTTTTGGTACTGACCAAAATCAAGTGGATGAAACAAAGAAATTGTTATCATCCAAGTTTTCCATGAAAGATTTAGGAGAGACTGATGTAATTCTTGGAATAAGAATTAAGAGCATGAACAAAGGATTGATAATGACTCAAAGTCATTATATTGAGAAAATTCTCAAGCGGTTTAATTTTACCGATTGTTTTCCTATGAGTACTCATATGGATCCAAGAGTGAAATTAATGCCAAATAATGGCGTTCCCATTTCAAAATTGGAATACTCTAAGGCTATTGGTAGCTTGATGTATGCCATGACAAGTACCAAACCTGATATTGCTTTTGCTGTGGATAAGTTGAGTAGGTATACTAGTAATCCAAATGCTCAACGTTGGCAAGAGGTAAATAGAGTGTTTAAGTATCTCAAAGGAACTATGGATTATGGTTTGAGCTACTTAGGGAGTCCTTCGATTTTAGAAGGTCATTCAGATGCAAGTTTGATAACCAACATGGAGGACCATTCCTCCACTTCTGGTTGGGTACTCTTGCTTGGGGAAGGTGCCATTTCTTGGGCTTCCAGGAAGCAATATTGCATTACAAACTCAACAATGGAATCTGAGTTTGTTGCGTTAGCAGCTGCTGGTAAAGAAGTAGAGTGGCTAAGGAATTTAGTCTATGGGATTCCTTTGTGGTCTAAATCAATAACACATATTTCTATCCTTTGTGATAGTGCAGCCGCTTTGGCTAAGGCATATAGCCAAGTTTATAATGGCGAGTCTAGACACCTAGGTGTAAGACATAGTATGATTAGAGAACTAATCATGAATGGTGTGATTTCGGTTGAGTTTGTAAAATTGCAACAAAATTTGGCAGATCACTTGACTAAAGGTCTGACAAGAGGCTTAGTGCACAAGTCTATAATCAGGACAGGATTAAAGCCCATTTATTTATGTAATGATGAGACACCCAATTCCCTCCTAATATAATGTTAGGAGTTGAATTCAATATGGAAATCTCATACTTTTAGATTGGAACATATGAATTATTGATCCCAGGTATGTGCTCAGTTCTGCAGGTTAGCCAGGTTGAAGTTTAACTTCTTAATAATTCATTTGATAAATGTATGTGCAGATACATGGAAAGGAGTTACCTACGTGATTGTGAAGTGTAGCCGCATTTCAAGAGGTTGTGGACTTGACTTGATACGATCATGAGAGGATTGGGACACACGACTTTATAATAGTGTCAAGTTGTATTTTGCAAGAAATTCAATAAACTAGTATGTATTTTACTTTTTGATATTCAAACGGGTTGATGGGTTCAACTCTTAGAACACCTTGATTCTCGAGTATTAGCAAATGTATGATACTAAGTGGAAATTCAATCGTTTCGATATTTTCATCATGTACTAGTTGTTTGATAAGGTTATGTCTGTTCAAGGGTTACACTAAAATGGGGGAGGATTGTTGGTGATTTTAGTGTCACAATGTCATTTTAAGTAACTGGAACTGACATGTGAGCTAAGCGGCTTCATAATTTGTACGCTAATAGATGTACGGGGTTGTGTGGAGTGCACTACAAACCCTAGTATATCTTACAGAATAGCTATAGTTGTTCGAAAGGATATTGTTGAATGCATCAGAAAGATAAAGATAACAATATTGATCTCAAGAATTGTAGGATCTGAAATACACATAAAAACTTGTTTTAGGTTTTTTATACAAAAATTATTTACCTAAGAAGCATTTTTGAGCCCATAAATTATGAGAAAGTATAGATTGGTGCACCCCAAGCAACTTGATTGGACTTAGAATAGGGAGAGCGGATGTTGTGCTACGGTTGTAGCATGCCTGGAATAAAAGGATGACGATAGGGTATCTGCATCGCCACCGATAATCTATCTGTCTTCCAATTGTTCATCTTCTTCTCCATCTGATCGAACACCCATGTGCTTGTTGAAACGATTAAGTTATGCCTCGATTTCACTAAACCACATAGGAAAGAAGAAAAGGCAAACGGTGGAAATAGGAGGAGCCGGTAGAGGGAATGATGAAGCATCTGGCAATGGTCGATTTGAAGACGAAGGCGGTGAGCCTTAACTTTAGCCAAAGCCGATGAGCAGTAATCGGCTCACCGGTTACTGCTGTTCATTTTTAATGTTATATAGTTTCATTAAGTCATGCCTCAATTTCATGAGACCACACCGAAACATAAGAAATGGAAAATGGTGGAAGGAGAAGGAGTTGATGGCGGGAAAGATGAAGCATTTGGTAGTGATCGATTGGAAGACGAAGACAGCGAGCCTTAACTTTAGCCGAAGTCGATGAACAGTAACTGGCTCAGCCAACATCTGTTCATAAGTCCGTTCCTTTTTAATGTTATATATAATGAGTAGGGATGAGCGTGGGACAGAACCAATACCGACTCGTACCGTTCCCGACTTTCCGAAAACCGAATTTGGTCAAAAGTCAATCCCGAGTACTGAACCTAATTAACATCACCGGTACTGGTACCGGTTTTCGTTACTAGTACCGGTACGGTTCGGTACCGATTCTGGTACGATACCGGTACGGAATCGAGATTTGAGACAAACTGATCATCCCTAATAATGAGTCAAATTAAAATTGAAACATCGGAAAACTCTATTAAAGATGAATGAGTCAAATTACGTACACAAGTTAAACATGTTGAAAGTTATTCAAAACACATTTGTATATATATGTTTTCAACATCTTAAAATATTTTATTAAATATAGCGTATTATTAAATAATATATATTTGTAATCGTATTCAAAGTATTGACTATTAATAAAAATTAGTGAAAGAAATAGAGCAATACCTAAACCGAACGGTTAGATTTGTCCGTATGAAAAATACCCATCGAGTCAAATTTATTTTAATCGTTTCTAAACATTATAAAAATTAGAAAAATAGATGTGTAATTTGGTGACGTGGCTTAAATCTTGAGAAACAAGAATCACCATTGTATTTTGGATAAGTTATATATTTATAGTAACTTAAATCAAATGCCTCGTAATATCATATAGAATACGTGCAACGGTTTACTACTTGGCAAACGCGTTTTGGTTCACGTTGCCCTATGGACACCGCTATCTTTATAATACTATAAAAAATATATAAATAAAACCATGATTCATTTATCATAAGATTATTAAACATAAATATGCTTTTCTTTTTTGAGATTAAATAAATAATATATAATAACCAAAAACAAAGGGTTCATTACGGTTCAGATTAGAGGGTAAGTGAACCGAGCTACTCGTGAACTATTCGGAATCGACTTGTTAAAAACTCGACTCGAGATCGAATTAAACAAGCTCGAGTCGAACAAGAGCTTAAATATGAGGCTCTTTTATCAAACAAGCTTGAATTGATCTTCAATCAGTGAGCTCGCAAACCTAAACGAGTCTAATGAGTCTATCTATAATACACATTATCTTTTTTATAATATAATAAAAAAAATATTTGAGGAATTAGGTATGTAGGTTATTAGTAAACGAACTTTTTAACGAGCTTAAACAAAGTCTAAGCTTATTTAGGATCATCGTACAAAAGACGAATTAATCTCGAGCCTAAGCTAAACATGTATAATTCTCCATGAACTCGAGCCGCGCATGGTGCAATAAAGCTCGAATCGAGCTGAGGTTGAGCCCGAACCTCTCATAAAGCCCAAGCGAGTCTGACCAATCTTAACTTCAACTCGGCTCGTTAACATCCCAAGTTTATATTGACATTAAAATATACTTGAACCTTAAAAATAAATTCATTGTATAATTTTTGTGATTTTAAAAGTACCTAGCAGTTTTGAATTTTCTTGCAAAGAAAAGAACTTGCAAACTCAAATTTTCATGCCACTTTGGTTCTGATTTTTCTATATTTATGGAAAGATGATTTGCAATGTCACATCCAAATATTAAATATGTCAATTATTATCTATTAGTCTCATAATAATATTTATATTTCTTTTAACATTTATTTATAACGTGAGTATATATATATATATATATATATATATATATATATATATATATATATATATATATATATATATATATATATATATATATATATAAAAGTTCAAATGAGAACCATAAAAGATTAAGAATTCCAATTAATTAGTAAATATTTACAAGATACTGTTATTAAACATATTAAAATCCTAATTTTTTTTTTTGTGTTTTTGGTACGAAAATGACAAAGTTATAATTTTACAGTCTAATATTTTCATTCGTATACGCTCTCATATTTTAACACACAAACTTATATAAAATACTTTACACAATCAATTTACAGTTTAATGCAAAAAAGTCACAATTTAATACAAACTGTTTTACATAAATTTACTAATTCAAAGAAGTCAAAAACTCAAATTTTACCACCACATACCGCCGTCAACTACCTCTATCAACATAGTAGCATTCATTTCTTCCAAATCAGATATGTAAATAAAGTCATACATTAACAACTTAAATACTATATTCACAGTCTAATTAAGCCTATTAATTCACTCGTTTTGAATTTAATGCAAAACAATTATAAAAACTAGTGGATTCTTACAAATTTATACAACAAAAAATAAATATATTCATAAGAAAAATAACACAAAATTATATACATAAATCATTCATACTTTAACACAAATTATAAAAAAATTCATAGCAAAATGTAGTTAATTTACAATTTAAACAAAAAATTCATAGTTTAAAGCAGTCAATTCATATTTTTTAGCATAAAAAATCAAATTTTAATACAAAAAATGCACAGTTTAATATAGTCAATTTCACAATTTAAATAAATATTCATAGCTTAATGCAGTTAATTTAAAGTTTAAAATAAAAAATGCATAGTTTAATACATAAAATTTACAGCTCATTACAATAAATTTACAGCTTAATACAAAAAATATAAATTCACAACTATAATATCAATTTGAAACTCTTAATACAGACAATTCACAGTTTAGTATACAAAATTCACATGTTAATATAATAAATTCACAATTTAATACAAAAAAAATTATATTTACAGTCATACTTTCAAATTAAAACTTATATTTATACGTTAATTTATAGAGATATTTCTATGTATTAAATTGTGAATTTAATATATTAAGTCGTGAATAAAATTCACAATATAATACACAATTCAAAGTTTAGTATACAAAATTCACAGCTTAATATAATAAATTCACAATTTAAGACAATTTTTTTTAATATTTACAACCATATTTTCAAATTAAAACTTATATTTATACGTTAATACATGTAGACATCTCTATGTATTAAATTGTGAATTTAATATTTTAAGTCGTGAATAAAATTCACAACGTAGCACACAAAATTCACAGTTTTATACAATACATTCATAGCTCATTTACAAGTATAATCTCATATTTGAGTGTATTAAAAAACCCATTCACAGTTTAATATATAAATAAAGTATATCATATTTCAGAAGCAAATATAAAAAATATACATGAATCATAAAAGATAATAATTTATCTGAAATCAACGAATAAGATGCTTACTCTACCACCATTACTAGTATCAACACCGCCAACTATCGTACACTACTATCAACCATCACTACCACTAACCATCGGTGCCAACATCGCTAATATTCTTCCCTTTAAAATTAGATCTGGATAAAAAAAATCAGAATACACAGTTTGATACAACATTTCAAACACTAATTCACAACTTAATTCAACATTTTAGATGCTAATTCAACACTTAATACATCAAAAAAATACACATTCACAACTTTAATATCACACCCCTGGACCATACGGTGGAAACGTCTGGAGGCGGGTGACTTCATTGTGCAGTATCATAACAATTGAATATAAATAAAATAGAGCAATCCAAACATCATACATTGAGATTGCAAACTTACATAGTTTACATATTGTATTTGTTCTCCGAGTTACACAAAAGATACATAAATAGAAAAGAATTCAAGCTACAACTAAATGGTCTTGCATTAACGTCCCTTGTTACCTTCTTACTAGATCACTGAGAATACAAGTCGTTTTGAAAAGTGTCAACTAAAAAGTTGGTAAGTTCATAAACATTTTTGTATAAAATCGTTTACAGTTTATTAGAATCGTTCTCATTGTACTTTCAGAAAATCCGATATTTTCTATGAAATCGTTTGAAGTATTGCCTTGAAAATCATGGAAATATGTGTGTATGTCATCACTTTCGTTCATCCTTATAAGGGGTGATTTTGAAAAGTAGTGTGATCTGTAAAAGTGAGCCGCGTATGAAAATAGTCCTTTTGAATAGTAATAGTCAACCGTTTCAATAAAAACCCTTATTTTCAAAAGGAAAATATGGTTGAAAATCTTGTTCCTGTTATCGAGTAAAAATGGAGTGGGCGTTCTAGTTTATCTTTATCGAAATCGTAGAAAAATCGTTTTCTCCAGAAAATCCTATATTTTCTGCTATAAAGTATTCGAAGTTCTAGTTCCAACTATGTATATGTGTAGGTTAGTTTATCGTTTTCAAAATCGTTTACAAACATTTCCCCATAGAGTCCTACGCTTTTTAATTTGTAAAATAGCAGTATTTCGACTCTGTACTTGTTAGGAGAAAGAGTCAACATGGCAATTGTGGACATTCTACGCGATGAAAAAGGACAGTCAACACAACAAATGCGGACCATCACCTATCTCATGTAGGGCAGTCAACACAACAAATGCGGACTGTCACCTATCTCATGTAGGACAGTCAACACAACGTGCCAAAAGTTATTTATGAGGTTTTCCTTGCATAAATTTATAGCTAATAAAACATATTATAGTGAGTCATTACAACCATACTAATCATGACAGAGGCATGTGTTGGCATTTCTCAAACGCCCTCGGTTTGATAAAGACATTTGTCACCCTAGACTGGCCTGTCTAGCTGTAGCGAACAACGAAGGTGTGGGGTGTCAACCCCGTATAGATCTATACACAAATTCCTACTCTCCCTCGTGGAGACTCTGGCTATAACTCCTTACAGGACTTAGACGTACACTAATATTTTCATATTTAGGTACTTTTGACAACCTTTTGAGCAATCGATAGAGTTCCATTATTTGTTAGATAAATAATGAAATTCGTACTCATTGAATAGACTATCGTTCTTGTTTCATATCGTTGATTGTGCTCGTTAACTGGCTACGCGTGTTCGTTCCTTTTCGTTTATTGAAAAATGAGTCACTTTAGTCAAGAGAAAAAAGTGTCAAGTTATAATTTGTATAAATATATAACAGTCGGTTATGACACGCATTTTCTGTTTATGACATATAAAACATTACTTATGTTCTTGGAGGTTTTACGACAACAACTTATGACATGCAAATATTTCTGTCATAAAGGCTTTTTTTGTATATTTTCTTGACGCAAACTTTTATATTGAATATTTATAAAATACTCCCTGATAGTTTGCAAATAGTCACAAAGTTTCCATTTTTGAAAATTACTAGAAATGGTGTCCATTTATCAAGATCCCTTTTTATAACTTCTATCTTTAGACATAAACACATAGATAAAGGGGGTAGGTTGGACACACCCAATAGTTAGGAGGCTCTTTTGTACACAAAGTATCATCTGTTTTTTTATGAAATTGTGAAATCTTATGTTCATGAGTATATTACTAAAATATTAATTTAATAATATTTCACACACACATACAAACATACATATATATGCAATTATTTAAGAATTTAGGCAAGATTTGACTTGTACTCTCCCCCAAAAACATTAAAACATTGAAAAAGGTGGGGTATGAAGCTCACCTTGAGTTGGTTGAGGAGATGTTTGGAGTTATGGAGTGAATAGCTCAAGCTTAAACTCTTGGTTGAGATGGGGAACTTCTCTGGGGGAAAATGTTTTCTTTAAGGTGATTATCACATATTATTATGAATAAAATAATATGGATTCATCTTGAAATATTATAAAGTATTAGATGAGTGGAGAACTTACTTTAAAATTTCCAGGAAGAATTTTGAGAATTTTGCTTCCAGCAAGATCCTTATTTTTCTCTTGGGGATAAGCTTTTGAGAGGAAATGAGAGGAGTGAGAGGAAATGGATAGCCCAATCTTTCTTCTACTGTCGTGATTAAGAGTAAGATAAAGGGAGGGAATCTTTGGTGCATGGGGATCTGGTGGTCCATGCATGGATATTTGGTGGGTAAAGCATGTGATACTGTGATTTGCATGGGAAATGAGGAATTTCATCAAATCACAAAGTGAATCCCTTTGTCCTTTTCTTGCTTTAGGATAAGGTTTTCCTAAATCCCAAACATTTATTTTTATGAAAAATATGCTTAAAATAATTAATTTTAGCATTAAATAGGGGTTTTAGGGTACTTAGTTAAGAAAAACACGAGTTTGGTGGGATTCCCGACCTCAAAATATCTAAAAATGGAGAAAACGTCCGAAATGGTAAAAAATCCGGAGCTAAGAGGTGAATTCCGGAGTCATAAGGTGAAATCTGAGGCTCCTCTTAGAATTCCGGAGTGGAGGGTTAGTTATGCGAGGGTCTGAAGTGGCCAACATGTGTGTTCCGGAGGTGTTGTGCAAGTTCCGAAGTCAATCCTTACTTCCGGAGTCAGGTGCGAGTTGGGTTGGTCTGGACCGAGGATGCGAAGGCCGGCTGGAACTTCCGAAGTAGGCCTTCAGGCGAGGTCCTCTGGAGCTTAATTCTTCCGGAGTTATGCCAAAATATCCGAAGCTTATGGGTTCCGAGTTGATTCCTCCTGGTTCCTTAGAGGATGTCCGGACCAAAAGGGTTCCGGGCCAAGAGAGTTCCGGACCAAGAGGGTTCCGGACCAAGAGGGTCATTTTGGGGTTCCACTTCCGGTTTTGAGCTGTTTTCGACTGAGGAAGGTACTTAGAGAGATTTGAGATACATGGAGAGATTTGGGAGAGATTTCACATACTTGGAGAGATTTACTATACTTGGAGAGATTTCGCATACTTAGAGAGATTTAGGAGAGATTTCACATACTTGGAGAGATTCACTATACTTGGAATGATTTCACATACTTGGGGAGATTTGGGAGAGATTCACCATACTTGGAGAGATTTTGCATACTTAGAGAGATTTGGGAGAGATTTCATATACTTGGAGAGATTTGGGAGAGATTCACTATACTTGGAGAGATTTCATTCGAACACTATATGGATCCTTAGGAACTCATATTGAACACTTAGGTGTGTTAGCACAAGTCTCACAATAGTCCTTGCTTACTTGAGGGTGAAATTTCCTAGCCAAAAAGGCTAGTTGTGACATTTAATAACTTTGACAAATTAGTACATAGAAAACACATATTCACAGCTTAATGACTTGACTTATCACATTTCATTGAAGCATTTCATTAAACACTTTGTGTGCACTAGATACATCAAATCCATAATCACCACAAAACATCAGATCTGACCACTTATATAAGATTTTCATCATCTCTGAAGTCAGGTGATGTTGTTTGTTTCTCCGGAGAGGTTTGACGGTAGCGGTTTGACAGAAAGAACAGATCCATATATTCAGAGGAAAAAAACAACCAAATTTCATACGTCTTAGATAAAGAACACAAAACCAAATGTGTAACCTGAAGAACATGACACCAGATCTCATCCGAACTCTTTCAATATTGTCGGACCTCACAGATCTGGACATCGGTGGTGGTAGAAATCATAACTCTGGACCGGAGCTTGCAGATCTAGACAACGGTACAAAAGATCTAGTGTTCCGATGACAAAAGGTGTCAGATCTGAAGGTGGAGGTGAATTTGATGGCAGATCAGTAAGTGGAGGTTCTAGATCTGACCACATCTCGAAAGATAGAGACTAGGAACACAATTATATATGAGAAAAAATCACTAGAATCATTCAGATCTGGTTAGATCTGAGCAAAAAAAACACAAAAAAAGTCATCAGAATTATGTCGTCAGAGATGACAGGCGGTGGACGGTAGATTTGAAGCGGAAACACCTCGGTGATGTCGTTTTATGTTGTAGTTCCAGATCTGAAGAGAAAAAAACATGATTGCCTTGACATTCCGGCGAAGGTTAAGCGGCCGAAGATGGTGGTGCCGTCGGTGGTAGGTGGTGGTGGTAATAAAGAATGTGTGTTCTTAGTTTTAAAAATGGTGGGAGAGTTTGCAAGAATTTATCATTTGAAAAGATAGATCTGATTTAAAGGTTCGTACGGTTCTAATTTTTTTGGGTTCTCATTTGAACCTTTACTTATATATACAAAAGTATGCCCAACGTACTACCTTCTTCACTAGTATGCCCAACGTACTCCTTGTGTACGCTCAACGTACTCGCCTAACCCTGAAACTACTAAACTTACGAAGGTCATAACTTCTTCGTTATAAATCTGTTTCCGACGATCCTTATATCCACAAAAAGGTAACGAGAAGCCCAACACTGTTATCAACTCATATCTTCCTAAATACCTTCTAAACAAAAGTCCATTTTCTACAAAAACCCAAACTGCCATTTTACCAAAATACCCCTAGGCTTCAAAACACTAACCGAACACCCAGATCACTTCTAATACATCACCCGCACCCAAAAGGGGCTAGATCTTACCTTCCCAAGAGCCATAATACTTATAATGACCGACCTTCAAGCCACCAGCACAGACTATGAGTCAATTCGGAACAGAGCGTTACATGGGCTCCCTGTGTGCAAAATTTTGAGTTTCTTTTGGTCTGTATTGGAGTAAAATCATTACCACAAAGTGTTTTTGTTCATAAAATTTGAATTTGGTGCTATGTTAATGTTTATTCTCATCCAAATAAAGATAATTGTCAAAGTTTCAAGATTTGTATTAGTTCATGTGATTAGCTAAGTTCTTGAAATTTGTTGATGTGAATTATCTTTACTTATGAGTTTGATCCATATCAATAGAAAATTACTTGATTATTGTGTTAATTGGTAATTTGATCTTAATGGTTTTTATGAACTCCATAACTTGTCTTCAAGTTATGGAAAGTAAAGAGGTTTTTTTTCATTTAAAAGTACATTAAGTCTCATAGGTTGTGAAAATGGAAGAGTCTATTTTTAATGTCATCATAAAATGGTTTTATGTCTTCCATAACTTGTCCTCAAGAACTTTAAATTTTTTCCATAAAAACCATATTAAACTCATAAGTTATGGAAACCAAAAGTTTTTTAATTGTTCAAAACTTGCCCTCAAGTTTTGGAATTTGTAAATTTAACCCCCGGTGTATACTTTAATTCCAACCCTTAGAAAATTTAAAAGTTAAAATTCAACCCTTATACTGTTATAATATTAAAAGTTAATATATATATATATATATATATATATATATATATATATATATATATATATATATAAGAACAAAGTTAGTCTTACCGTTAGTAAGCCTCGTTCACGAAGCCGGTCTATAAGGGGGGGTACTATAAGGTTACTGCCTATAAAATGACAGTTTAATGGGTGTCCACTCTCACCCACCGCTTCCTTGACTGGTAGAGGGTCATTAGCCGAACAGGTAGGACAGGACATTAATTCACCCTTCATTAAAAGTATAATGATAAAAATAAAGTAACTAAACTTTATTAACTTCTCAATCTTAGCTACTTTAAGAAAAAGTGAATTTGGTGCTAACCCATGAAATTGCACTTTGCACCTTGTTAAGTCATTAGTGGAGCGTGTGTGGTTAACCAGTACACTAATACGGGACTGATAATGCATGGAAAAGGGTAGCTTGATGTTAATCATAGATCAATGGAGCGTGTTTGGTTAACCGGCACATTGATTAGGTGGTTGTAGCATTAAGTGTACCAAGCTAATTTGCATTGTTATTCACTCATTATTTGTGATCCTCGAAATGCCAGTCACAAACTTGAAGGGCACAATCGAGATTTAAACATGCCATTGAATAGTTCAATGAATCTCAAAGGATCTAGAAGTTTCAATCCAATTAAAACTTAATGAACAATTTCGTTTTTCATGGTGGAAATTGGTAAATCGTCATTTACCTACCTTCAAATATTCTGTAGCTTGGATTACGGCATCCATCTTCAAAGTTATAAAATACTGTGTTAGATCCTAGCCTTAATATTTAATATTGGGTGTTATATTAAGGACTTAAATCAACAAAACTTGAATTTCTCCCTTATAGATGTCTAGTTATGACAACTATGGTCTTCCTTATCCTTTTGGATAAAGATTTCTTAATGAAGATGATATCCTACATGGCGATAAATGTGAAAGAGTAATCCTTTTGTCGTGCATCAATGGGATTGGAAATCATACTTCACTTTCTCCACCTCCTCCAATCATTCTCCCTAACCCACAAGTTCAAAGTCTTGAAAGGTTCAAGGTCACTCAATCACATATTGACAAGCTGGGAGAGTTGGGTGTCGAAGTTTCGAGGAAGTTGGCTATTGACTAGGTTCTTTAGTCACTCCCTGATGACAGATCACGACATGACCCTTGTCGATCTTACCTATTTGCTTGTTGCTGCCGAATCAACAATGATTTGGAGCACTGGTAAATCAAATTTGATTGGAAGATCTACTTCCTAAACTTCCATGGACAATGACAATGGTAACATTGGAAATCTAAAAACGCTTTCTCTTCCCAATGGAAAAGGATCGCCATGGTTAAGTCATTTGACCCAACGGTAAAGAGAAAGGCCAAGTCTGAGATAATCTCGTGTACCATTTCCAAAGAATCCATATGTTTCTTTTGCTAATAAAGGGACTTTGGTTGCAAAGCTTCCCTATTTACCTGAAAGTTCATAAGGAAGATAAAATTCAAAATGTTTGACTTTACTTCAGGTAAAGTCCACTATATAACTTTATTAAGTTCATATTTGGAAATTCTTAAAACATGATGTAATTACATTTTGATGTTTTGAAGAATCGAAGAAAAGAAAGGAAGCTTAAAGAAAGAGTAAGTTGATTATGATCGTGAAGAGATGGTATTCGATCACATGGTTTGATGATCAAAAGTTTGAGCTACTTCTTAAAAGTCATGATAGATTGCTTAGGGATAGATAACATGTTTTTCATTGTACTGTAAGGAAAAGTTTTTCTGCAAAATATTTTATAAATATAGAAAATGGTTTTTTTTATTTTATCTTATTTAAGTTTTCTTACAATGACATCTGTGAAAATTATTGTTTATATGACTCCATTGATAGCAATATTGGAAAATGGATTTTATTCTTTCATTTGGAGTAGTGTCATAATTTACCAAATAAGGAAAGATTCTAATCACCCAAGTTTCAGTTGGATAGAAACTTGGAATCATGCAACTTGTATTGTATGATAAATGAGAATTTTCATCTTTAGGAAATTAAGACTAATTCCTTGTTCGCATTCATATGCGAGTCAAGTGAAGGACTAGGGGATCGGGTACAGTTGGTTGTGCGCTGGTCATGTCTACCACAAAGATCGATAAGACTATTCGTCATGATTTACTAAAGTTTAGTAAATATGGTTATCCTTACAGGTTTAAGTGTAATTCTAAAACATTGGAAAAGTTCCAATGTGTACCAGAACGAATAAGAAGAATCAAAATAGGCAGCAAGATAAAAGTCTCTCCAATCTGAAAAGATGGGAGAGCACTTGAAGTATCATGTTTTATGATTATCTTAGTGATTATGAAACCATATCACAATTGATCCTCTAAGGACATCTTAGTGCACTTGTATCGCTAAGAAGAGGAATTGTGAATTGTTGAAATGGTTAAATCAAAAGGTGAATCATACTTCGTTCCAAAACAAGTCTTAAAGATATACTCTAAGATTGTAACTTGAGTGACATAATCTTTAGAAGGTATATAACACTTGTTAAATGTAGAGTAACATGTCTTCTACTCTAGTACATTTGAAATTGGTAAGGTGTGATGTTTTGGATAAAACAAAGACCAACTAAGACCAACTGTGTGAAGTGTTTATCTTGATAAGAATCCGCACTAACTCTTGAATATTTATTTTGTTAAGGAATCGTTCTTGACAAAGAGAATCTTATATGTCAAGAGGTTGGTGGGAGTCTTAAAGATATTGAAAAGTTTCAAGAACTAATCAAGAATAAAACCTATTGTTTATCACTAGCACACGATTTGAGGTTTGTAACCTACCGTGTTGACATATTCTGATTTTTGTGCTTATTCTAGTTGAAGTTGACTATGCTTGTAAGTTCTATGAGCTCTCAAATGTTTGCATAACAACTCGGAAGAAATGGTAGGCCCTTGTGTTGCCAGGTGGCAATAAATTAAGATTGAATATGTTCAGTCCATATGAGCTTGGTTTTGTCACTAACCTTGTCTTATGATTATGGTTTTGACAAATTCACATGGATAGGAACACATACACCATAAAAATCTAAGTGTCATAAGGTTTCTCTTGGATTCATGAAATGATGGTGTAGAAAGGCTTTCATTAGGTAGATTTTAAATAGTTAACAATTGTGATATTTGCATTTCTCAAATTTGGTTATGATTACGACATCCATCTTCATTGTTCAAATTATGAGAAATGGAAAAAGGTCTAAACATTATGATTACGGCATCCCTCTTCATAATTGTTTAGACACACATGTGAGCTATCTAAGGAAATGTGTATGTTTTTGATAAAGTCTTATTGAAGCATCTTGTATCAGAAATCTGAACTTTGGGAATGAAATTCAGTTGATTTCTAGAAGTGAATTGATTTCTAGAAGTCCAACTGATTTCTGAATACATGTCAAATCTAGTGGGAGCATAAGTGTTATGCTAATAAGTATATAATTTTCTTGTTAGTGGGAGCATTATTATTATGTTAAGTATTGCAAGTTAGCAATGTTAATTATAGAAAACAAAAGTTTCAATTTACAAAGTTGTAGGATTTGAAAAGTTGTTTTGTTATAATTAAGGGAGAGGAAATTATACTTCATTCCAATTCTAAAAGCATAGAATGAGATTTTAATCAAATTTAGTCAAGTATATATATAAATGTTATGTTAGAATGGTTCAATATAAGGAATTTCTATATATGGAAATGTTAATTGTGTTCTCAAAATTCGATTATGATTACGACATCCCTTTTCATAGTCTGAATTGTGAGAACACGACAAATAGAAACATTATAGCAAAAGACTGGTCAAGTATCATGTCTTTATGTGAGACATTATGAACCATATTCCATATGCTTCGGGTATAGGATCGATTGCATATGCTACAATATTTCTATGTGTTCTAAATTTTCTAAATGCCTAGGGCATTAAGAGGGAAGAGAACCAGAACTGTATATGACTAAAATGATTAAGCAATTGTCAAGGATAATCTGAGGTTTACTAAAGATTGGTTGCTCATGGATAGTTGGAAGTATAGTGTAAATTTTGGAAGGACCATATTGACATATTCTAAAAAGAGGCAACTCTTGTTTAAAAGTGATAGTCAAAATGGGAATATGGAAATGTTTCCATAGATGGAAGTTATTCATTAAATTTGTGTAAGATTAGAAAACTTAATACAAGAAGGATGTTCAAAGGAATATAATTTGAATGTGAGACTTCATTTTCATGGAATTGCTCTCAATTCGAATACTTTGTAGTGTCTGTTGCCGAGTCTTTGTAACTTTTGTGCATAGTCATTACAAAAGGAAAATTGCATATAAGTTTAGAGTCTAACATATTTCAATAAATGGCAAAGAATCTTGTATTCTTACATTTATCATAAGGATTTGGAATTATGAAATGAGCATCATTTAAATGTTGTCAATCGATCTATATAAAAAAGAAAGGACCATAGGTAAACATAGTGTGCATGCTTCGAGCATGGGACAACTATTGTTTTAATTCAAGTATTAACTTGATTATTCGAAACATTATACAATGAATAATGAGTAATCAATATGATACTCAAAAGTTTTGGAGCCGTATATGATTAGTAGTATTCTTGTGTTTCACTTTGCATGTTTTGACTTCCCAAATAACTAGGTTATTCAAACCATCCACAATCAATCATACTTTGGAAGTAGGTATTGAGGCAAGACTGTCATGAATGGGCCTCTAGTTTGTCTAGGTGTTTAGACATAGCTACAGTATTCATGAGTGCTCCTGGAATAAGATTCGAGTATTGGATTAAACCCACACTCATTTGTATCACTTCATGGATTTTATCACGAGTGATCATGAGACGATAATATCTTATATTCTTGAAACGGAGAAATATGAGTTGCAGTTTACAAGTCGGTTGCACATTGATAATGTGAAAACGCACCAGTAACTTGTTGTTATAAAACACATTGTTGTGTGTGATTTGATGAGTAAATAGAGCAAGCATATGAGTCAAAGTTTATCCATTCCTTTTACCCTTGGAGGGATAAAAGCGATATTTGTGGTCCCCTCGATGATTTAGTGATGACAACCCTAAGCGTTCGACCGAGCTTGGACTAATTTGATTTGTTCAATTAGTCGGTCGTCATAAATCGGAAATCGGGAAACAACAGATGGACTGAGAGAATAAGTATTATCCATGTCTCAGTCCATAGAATATCTAGAATGGAGAAATATATGATTCCTTATCTAATGGACGCGTCATTGACTAGGTGAGAGTTCGACAACGACTTTTAAGAGCTACAATTACTAGTTAGGTTTTGGAGTCGTACTTGCAATAATAGTTAATAGACTTATCCAAGTGGGAGGCTGTTGGATCAAGTGTCTAAGTTCATAACTATTTCTGGAATGTACTTGACCCGGTTGGCATGGTCAATTTGGGTTGCATGGCATTGCAAAACTTGGATAGACTAAATGAGAGAAATGACACTTACGAATTATTAATATATTATAAGTTCTAATATATTAATAATATTATTTAATTAGTATTGATCTAAGAATTAATTTGGAAATAATTAAGTGATCAAAAGGATACTAATTAAATATTTGGGGTTGATTGTGTAAATCATTTACTCTTGTATGGTTGGGCTACTGATCCATGGTTTGTATGGATTGGGTTAAAACCCATAAGGTGCTCCATGTATAGTCCATGAAGGTTACAAACCTATGGATCATGGAATGTGAAAAGCCATGACAATTAGGGTTTACATGGTGTAACCCTACTTGTGACACAACTATATAAAGACCCTATGGATGACTAAAATCAGCACTACAAGCAAGTAATAGAGGGCTAGCCGATTTTGAGTGTAAGTGATCTTCTCTCAAAGTTATTCTAAGTGTTGAGGTGTTGTGTGAGACATTTGAGGCATCACACTTGAGGTGCTAGGCTCACAAGGTTCTCAAGGAATCCAAACAACTAAAATGTATGTTCTTCTACTAGCATTTATATTTTAAAGTTCCCCATGCCATGCTAGTAAAGTTAAGAACCTTGGAAAATTATTTTTGCATGTATCTTAGTAAAACATAGATCCAAGGTTTCTAGTGTTGCATGTACACCTTAGGACTATTAGAATGATCAAAACCCTTCAATAAGTATATTTGATAAGTTATATATGAGTCTTTTTTATTTTATTTTTTTTACTTAATTGACTTAATGAGAACCAAACTTAATTCCATAAGATAGATATGTGGGTCGTTATGACTTTTATTCAAAAAGAACTTAATACAATAATACAAAAAGCCAGGGAAAGAAAGCTTTTTTTAATTCCCATTAAGTCCTAATTTTTAACAAAATTCCAAACTTTTTTTTAGTTAAAAGTAAAACAATAAAAAGGTTGCAAGTTATATTTTGTTTTTAATTAAAAAAAATAGCTTACTAGACTAGTAGCATTATTTTCATTACCATATTTAAAATATTGAAATAACAAACCTATCATGCAAATGGCTTGTTATTAATGTTTACTTCAAAATCTAACGAACAAAAAAATTAAGTGTGAAATTTAAGTTTAAAAAACTTCAAACCTATTTATAAAGTACAAAAATGCTCATTTTTATACATGTTTCATAAAAATTAACAATTTAAGCGACATCCATAATTTAACATTTTGCAATTTGAATAATAAAAAATATGTTTTTATTTAACAATTGTAAAAAATAGTTCGTAAGAATTTTTGATACCTTTAAGCCTTGAGTAAGTGTTTTATCACCATGTGCATGGGTGTTTAAGATTCTTCTTTGAATAATTTTAGAGACTGTTTGTCAAACAGAGCAAATAATTCCCCTATAGGGCAAAAGTTTGTTATCAAATAGACATGTGTTGGAGTCTGACAAGATGAAACATGTTAGTATATATTTACAAATTATAATAATCAAAACCTAATTACAAATTAAAGTAAATACTAACAAATTATTTAAAATATTAAATTGAAACCTCAAAAGATGTGTATAGTGTTGGGAGGAAAGGGTGATCCAATAGCATTATTTCCTTTTCGATACAAGCTCTATGAACCTGAAATTTAAATAACAAAAATCTAAGTTTCAAAAACTATACAAATTCTAAATCATAATAAAAAATAAAGAATATTATTTTTTATAAACATACCTTGTTTCTGTTTATCATTACTGCTTTATCCATTGCTTTCATGGCAAAAAGTTCACCACTATCTTTTAGCTCAACCAAATGAACACTACAATCAAGAATTCAATTATTCATAGAAAATATAAACCCCAACTCTATAAAATTGGAAACAAATTGATTATAAATTTATGATAGAAATTGGAAACGTCAATGAACACATTCAGACTATATACCTTCCGGTATCTCCACTTCCTAAAGGGCTGATAGGCTTAAAATGATGAAGTCCGATTATTTCACCATCTGCAGTAATCTACAAAACAATAAAAAAGGTAAACATTGTTAACATTCAAATCGAATTGAATTAGAAATTTGAATGTTAAGAAGAATCAAATGCAAGCACTATTAAACATGAAGTCGGAAATCAGAATCTAGTTTAGGAACCTCTAACAAAAAGGAGCTCTGATTCCAATCTCAAACATCGAACTCTATATTATTAGGTTAATTTACCCGAGAAGAGAGACCTATAATTTGCTAAAATGTCCAAGTAGTGAAGCGAGACCTGATCTCACTAAAATAGAAACACAATTGAAGAAATTCATCGAAGACTTGAACAACGTCGACACCGATCGAACCTCTGAATCAGGAGGTCTGGACCGATGGCACCTCTGGTTGATTTATTAGGGCACGGAACTCCGAGAGGGAAGAAGGAAGCAACCATCATGTAGTTCAATCTATCAATCATTGGAGATCGATTTATTGATATAATGGATCAATGAAATGGATTTTGTTTCCAGATCTACGGTAACGACGTTAGGCGGTGGAAATCACGGAAGAAATCAATGATTGAGGTCGATCCAGGGAAGAGGGGTGATTCGGTGAAGAAGAAGAGAGAGAGAGAGAAAGAGAGAGAGAGAGAGAGAGAGATTTAATCGGGGGAATTAAAATAATTATTTTATTCCTAAAATGTCCATTGATTCATTTTAAAATCATATTCCCATGTCTTATTTTGTCTATGTATTTACAAAAATATCACAATGCATCATGACTATCTTTTTTTTTTTATCAAACGTTTCACTTTTAGTTATCGGGTTATCGGGAAACTATGAGTTTTCAAATGATCATCCCTCCTCTCTCTCTCTCTCTCTCTCTCTATATATATATATATATATATATATATATATATATATATATATATATATATATATATATGGGTAAAGTGAATATACCTAACAACCTTATATAAGCTTAGGTACCTAACTCCATAATACTACATCGGTTTGTATCATATTTACATTGTAATTGCCTAAGGTTCTTAAACTTCAACCCCATAACTTGATTACTTCCAAAATCTTTAGACTTTCACAAATATCTTTCTTTTACATCATGTCTTTCTATCGAACACCACGTGATGGGCTTCATATCCTACCGCTACAAATGAAAGGATGTAGGAGAAATATAATGATGAATTTCCAATTTTTTTTTGAAGTAAATCAAGTTTAGGGATGAAGTTTAAGAATCTTGGATGATTGCAATGAAAATTTAATGCAAAATGACGTAGTTTGATTAGGTTAGGTACCTAAGCTTATATAAGGTTGTTAGGTATATTCACTTTACCCTATATATATATATATATATATATATATATATATATATATATATATATATATATATATATATATATATATATATATATATATGAACATATAGAGGGTTAGGTTCATGTGAGACGGCCTAATTTTGTGAGACCGTGAGACGAATTTTTTTTATTTTTTTTTTATTTTTTTTAAAATTTTTTTAGTTAATTCAAGTTCCGAAAATAATATTTAAAAAAAGAATTTTTTGATTTTTCCATTTATTTTGCATTTTAAAATTATTTTTAGAATATGTACAGTGTAATATTCTATTTAGAATATTTCACGTATTTTAAAAAAACAAATACAATTTTTTTTTGTTTATTTTTGTTTATTTTTAGTTAATTCAAGTTCCGAAATTAATATTTAAAAAAAGAATTTTTAGATTTTTCCATTTATTTTGCATTTTAAAATTATTTTTTAGAATATGTCAGTATAATATTCTATTTAGAATATTTCACGTATTTTTCAAAAAAAAAAAAAACGAGATTTTTTTTTTATTTTTTTTAATTTTATTTTTAGTTTTTTTAGTTAATTCAAGTTCCGAAAATAATGTTTAAAAAAAGAATTTTTGGATTTTTCCATTTTTTTTGCATTTTAAAATTATTTTTAGATTTAATCTCACGGTCTCACAAAATCAGAATGGTCTCAAATTAACCTGAACATATATATATATATATATATATATATATATATATATATATATATATATATATATATATATATATATATATATACACACACACTAGCCGTTTACCCGCGCTAAGCGCCGGGCGGGAAAAAGTTTCTTTCGAAAGATAGTTTTAATGTGATGATTAGTTTCCTTTAGACGTGACATATTCATTGCGGCCATTTGGTAGACTATTTTGCGTCGAATAGTTCATTTCAACATATAGTTTATTGCTAGGTGCATAGTCATACAATACGACAAAAGTTGAGTCTACATCTCAAGTAATTCATCTAATACTTCATACTTGATTTTACAATATATAAATAACAACAATCTGCAACCATGTAGTTTTGTACATTTATAACATGTCCAATATATAAACTACACCAATCTGCAATCATGTTGCTTCATCTGCTAGCCCTGCATGAAACATCAAATAAGCATCTAAGATACATATTTGAAGAAATTGTAAAATAATAAGTTGTTGATTGTACCTTGTTAATCACATAACACTTCTTTGTACACAACATTTGATGTGTAGATTCCATCATTATCAAACGTTTTTTCCGGCTTTACTAATACCTTGGTATTGACACGTGATATTCCTCTGGATAACGCCACATAAAGCTGGCCATGTGAGAATACTGATTCTGGTAGATAAACACCTACATTTGGAATTGTTTGTCCCTGAGATTTATTGATTGTCATAGAGAAACTAAGCTGAATTGGAAACTGCTTTCTCTTAAGTTTGAATGGGAACATCTCATCGTCAGACGGACATAGAGGAATTCTTGGTAAAAACACTCTTTTTCCAGCATGTTGGCCAACAGCTATCTCTGCATCAATGACATTTTGTTGGAAAGCTCGACATATCAATCTGGTGCCATTACATAACCCATTTGAAGGATCGATATTTCGCAAAAGTATTACAGGGCACCCAGTTTTTAACCGAAGATAATGAGGGGGTACACCACTAACATTTAGCGAGTTCAAATATTCCATCGGATATAAGTTATTTTTGTCATCTTCCGCTTCATCAAAACTGTAGTAAAGTTTTTTCTCACCAGAAAATCGTTCGATCAACTTATTATTAATCTCATCAACACTTTCATTTTTAGTTGACCTCGAAATGATAAATTTTGAATCGGCGCCGTTGGATTGTAAAGAAGGAAATATTGCATCAATCAGAGCGTCCACTGATTTAGTTTTATCAGTGTATGGAATGGACATATTATCAGGTATACGAATATAGGACTCGTCCAATGTTTCCTCCTTTCGATCACCGACTCGTAGTAAAAAATCCGAAAACCATGGGTCATTTACCGCTCTCATGTTGATATTTAATCGAAGCCTTTTAACTGAAGCCCATAGAGGTGACATTCGTAAGCTAGAGTTGACAATTTGTGCTCGAGTGCCACGTCTCACGACCGGCAGCACTTGTCTAAAGTCACCTCCCATAACCATTATCTTTCCACCGAAAGGGAGCTTCTCATCTGTGATGTCTTGCATTGTCCGATCAACTGCTTCTACTGCCTGCCTCTTAGCCATTGCTGCTTCATCCCATATGATTACCTTTGCCTCGCGAATTATCTGAGCCTTCCCACTTTGTTTAGTGATCTTGCACATCGAGTTATTATCAAGATTAAGGGGAATTCCAAATCGTGAATGAGCTGTTCTCCCTCTTGGCATCTTGTTAGCCGCAACACCTGACGTGGCAGTTGCAAGTGCAATAAGACCACGGGCACGAATATTGTCCAACAAAGCTTTGTACAAAAATGTCTTTCCAGTTCCACCGGGACCATCTATGAAGAAGACACCTGGAATATTTTGATCCACATGCCTCATTATCTCATCATATGCAAACTTCTTGTCTGGATTGAGAGAGTCCCGCGCATGTAAGTCTTCATATGCCACATTTATAGAGTATTCTTCTTGCACCTCACGATAGCCTCTTGATTGTAAATCGATGTGTGCACTGACATTTGGAAGGTCGTAATCACTAAGCTTTTAACTCATAGATTCTAAGAAGACTCTAATGTCGATGAGGACCATATTTTGCACTCGTTCGGCACATCCATATTGTTTCCTATAATCTTCAGAAAGAGCATCATAGTGGTCGTCCCATAACTTGCGAACATTTCCTGGTTCACAAAAAATCAGCATCGTCGCAAATAACCTTCTAAGTGCGCTGGGAAATTGAAATAAGGAAGCCTCTACAAGACATTGTGATAAATTATCATCCGTCTCTATTAAATCTCTTTCAAGAGCTGCTTTTCGAAATGTAGGGTGTAATACACCATTGGCTGTATATAAATCTTCAAAGCAGGTAGGCCCAGTGATATGACATAGAAGCAGACGTAGGTAGTATCTCTCTCCTTCAGCTGGATTAGCATAAACAAGTCGACCAACCATAGATTTATGTTCCCTGGTCCTCCAACAATGGTTTCCCCGATTCCATGTAAACTGTTTGGGAAAATCCTTATACAAGTATTTTCTCACTTTGGAATCTTCTTTATTCTTATTGAAAAATGCCGTCAACATTGAATTTTTTTCTTTCTCCCTATCAACAATGTCTTCCATTCTGTCACCGTCTTTGAACCTAACCAACTGTTGATTCGGGAGATGTATTTGCAAGGCCATCACACAAGGGTGGATTTTTGAAAGAGGAAAGCTAAAAACTCGCCATAATGCCTCGGGAGGGGACACATAACGTGCGTCTTGAAACTTTCGTATCTCATTAATAACAACATTTTCTTGGTCTTTATCAACATGGATAACTTGTTTGTCATGGCCCTTATAAAACATATTTGAAGAGGTACTTCACAGACTTTATACTCGAACAAACCTCAACGTTGATATGACAATTGAACATCATTAACAACTTTGGGTTGTATGGAGCCACCCATCTGTTATCCAATGATGTATTTCTTACAGTCACCTCAATTCGATTATTTCTTCTTCTATATAATGGATATGAGTCCTCTCCTTGTGATGTCTTTTCATTGAATTGCCTAGGATATCTGAAACGACATATTTTTGGCACACCCTGCATACATGGACTTTTTTCTCATAAGCTACCACAAGGATCGTGCATCATGTGACTTTTGACAAGATCATGCATTTCAGGAAACCTTATTGGGTCGGGAATTTCCGCACACACAAGTTTGTCATAATCATCTGGATTATTCATTTTTATATCCACTTGTCATTATTAAGAGGAAATGTGCATGTGGCAATCCACGCTTTTGAAACTCTATCACATACACATACGACCCCACCATACCGATTATATGTCTCTGGAATAACTGTACCTTGAGATCCTCTAACTTAGCATGAAAAACTCTTGCAACAAGGTCCGGTCGATCTTGAGTTGACTGTCCTGGCAATAACTCATCATCGATTTTTTGTTTATTTTTGTTTATTTTTAGTTAATTCAAGTTCCGAAATTAATATTTAAAAAAAGAATTTTTAGATTTTTCCATTTATTTTGCATTTTAAAATTATTTTTTAGAATATGTCAGTATAATATTCTATTTAGAATATTTCACGTATTTTTCAAAAAAAAAAAAAACGAGATTTTTTTTTTTATTTTTTTTAATTTTATTTTTAGTTTTTTTAGTTAATTCAAGTTCCGAAAATAATGTTTAAAAAAAGAATTTTTGGATTTTTCCATTTTTTTTGCATTTTAAAATTACTTTTAGATTTAATCTCACGGTCTCACAAAATCAGAATGGTCTCAAATTAACCTGAACATATATATATATATATATATATATATATATATATATATATACACACACACTAGCCGTTTACCCGCGCTAAGCGCCGGGCGGGAAAAAGTTTCTTTCGAAAGATAGTTTTAATGTGATGATTAGTTTCCTTTAGACGTGACATATTCATTGCGGCCATTTGGTAGACTATTTTGCGTCGAATAGTTCATTTCAACATATAGTTTATTGCTAGGTGCATAGTCATACAATACGACAAAAGTTGAGTCTACATCTCAAGTAATTCATCTAATACTTCATACTTGATTTTACAATATATAAATAACAACAATCTGCAACCATGTAGTTTTGTACATTTATAACATGTCCAATATATAAACTACACCAATCTGCAATCATGTTGCTTCATCTGCTAGCCCTGCATGAAACATCAAATAAGCATCTAAGATACATATTTGAAGAAATTGTAAAATAATAAGTTGTTGATTGTACCTTGTTAATCACATAACACTTCTTTGTACACAACATTTGATGTGTAGATTCCATCATTATCAAACGTTTTTTCCGGCTTTACTAATACCTTGGTATTGACACGTGATATTCCTCTGGACAACGCCACATAAAGCTGGCCATGTGAGAATACTGATTCTGGTAGATAAACACCTACATTTGGAATTGTTTGTCCCTGAGATTTATTGATTGTCATAGAGAAACTAAGCTGAATTGGAAACTGCTTTCTCTTAAGTTTGAATGGGAACATCTCATCGTCAGACGGACATAGAGGAATTCTTGGTAAAAACACTCTTTTTCCAGCATGTTGGCCAACAGCTATCTCTGCATCAATGACATTTTGTTGGAAAGCTCGACATATCAATCTGGTGCCATTACATAACCCATTTGAAGGATCGATATTTCGCAAAAGTATTACAGGGCACCCAGTTTTTAACCGAAGATAATGAGGGGGTACACCACTAACATTTAGCGAGTTCAAATATTCCATCGGATATAAGTTATTTTTGTCATCTTCCACTTCATCAAAACTGTAGTAAAGTTTTTGCTCACCAGAAAATCGTTCGATCAACTTATTATTAATCTCATCAACACTTTCATTTTTAGTTGACAATATCGCCCTCGAAATGATAAATTTTAAATCGGCACCGTTGGATTGCAAAGAAGGAAATATTGCATCAATCAGAGCGTCCACTGATTTAGTTTTATCAGTGTATGGAATGGACATGTTATCAGGTATACGAATATAGGACTCGTCCAATGTTTCCTCCTTTCCATCACCGACTCGTAGTAAAAAATCCGAAAACCATGGGTCATTTACCGCTCTCATGTTGATATTTAATCGAAGCCTTTTAACTGAAGCCCATAGAGGTGACATTCGTAAGCTAGAGTCGACAATTTGTGCTCGAGTGCCACGTCTCATGACCGGAAGCACTTGTCTAAAGTCACCTCCCATAACCATTATCTTTCCACCGAAAGGGAGCTTCTCATCTGTGATGTCTTGCATTATCCGATCAACTGCTTCTACTGCCTGCCTCTTAGCCATTGCTGCTTCATCCCATATGATTACCTTTGCCTCGCGAAGTATCTGAGCCTTCCCACTTTGTTTAGTGATCTTGCACATCGAGTTATTATCAAGATTAAGGGGAATTCCAAATCGTGAATGAGCTGTTCTCCCTCCTGGCATGTTGTTAGCCGCAACACCTGACGTGGCAGTTGCAAGTGCAATAAGACCACGGGCACGAATATTGGCCAACAAAGCTTTGTACAAAAATGTCTTTCCAGTTCTACCGGGACCATCTATGAAGAAGACACCTGGAATTTTTTGATCCACATGCCTCATTATCTCATCATATGCAAACTTCTGGTCTGGATTGAGAGAGTCCCGCGCATGTAAGTCTTCATATGCCACATTTATAGAGTATTCTTCTTGCACCTCACGATAGCCTCTTGATTGTAAATCGATGTGTGCACTAACATTTGGAAGGTCGTAATCACTAAGCTTTTAACTCATAGATTCTAAGAAGACTCTAATGTCGATGAGGACCATATTTTGCACTCGTTCGGCACATCCATATTGTTTCCTATAATCTTCAGAAAGAGCATCATAGTGGTCGTCCCATAACTTGCGAACATTTCCTGGTTCACAAAAAATCAGCATCGTCGCAAATAACCTTCTAAGTGCGCTGGGAAATTGAAATAAGGAAGCCTCTACAAGACATTGTGATAAATTATCATCCGTCTCTATTAAATCTCTTTCAAGAGCTGCTTTTCGAAATGTAGGGTGTAATACACCATTGGCTGTATATAAATCTTCAAAGCAGGTAGGCCCAGTGATATGACATAGAAGCAGACGTAGGTAGTATCTCTCTCCTTCAGCTGGATTAGCATAAACAAGTCGACCAACCATAGATTTATGTTCCCTGGTCCTCCAACAATGGTTTCCCCGATTCCATGTAAACTGTTTGGGAAAATCCTTATACAAGTATTTTCTCACTTTGGAATCTTCTTTATTCTTATTGAAAAATGCCGTCAACATTGAATTTTTTTCTTTCTCCCTATCAACAATGTCTTCCATTCTGTCACCGTCTTTGAACCTAACCAACTGTTGATTCGGGAGATGTATTTGCAAGGCCATCACACAAGGGTGGATTTTTGAAAGAGGAAAGCTAAAAACTCGCCATAATGCCTCGGGAGGGGACACATAACGTGCGTCTTGAAACTTTCGTATCTCATTAATAACAACATTTTCTTGGTCTTTATCAACATGGATAACTTGTTTGTCATGGCCCTTATAAAACATATTTGAAGAGGTACTTCACAGACTTTATACTCGAACAAACCTCAACGTTGATATGACAATTGAACATCATTAACAACTTTGGGTTGTATGGAGCCACCCATCTGTTATCCAATGATGTATTTCTTACAGTCACCTCAATTCGATTATTTCTTCTTCTATATAATGGATATGAGTCCTCTCCTTGTGATGTCTTTTCATTGAATTGCCTAGGATATCTGAAACGACATATTTTTGGCACACCCTGCATACATGGACTTTTTTCTCATAAGCTACCACAAGGATCGTGCATCATGTGACTTTTGACAAGATCATGCATTTCAGGAAACCTTATTGGGTCGGGAATTTCCGCACACACAAGTTTGTCATAATCATCTGGATTATTCATTTTTATATCCACTTGTCATTATTAAGAGGAAATGTGCATGTGGCAATCCACGCTTTTGAAACTCTATCACATACACATACGACCCCACCACACCGATTATATGTCTCTGGAATAACTGTACCTTGAGATCCTCTAACTTAGCATGAAAAACTCTTGCAACAAGGTCCGGTCGATCTTGAGCTGACTGTCCTGGCAATAACTCATCATCGATTTCTTTCCATTTTGGGTTGCACGTCATTGTAAGAAATATATCAGGCCTCCCGTCATCTTGAACTAAAGCCATGGCATCCAGAAATCTCCGTCGCATGTCACGTGGACCTCCAATGAAACTTGCAGGTAACACAACTCTCTGTCCAACCCTACTTGGTTGAGCCTCACCGGCATTAAAGCAATCAACAACGCCCTGGTATAAATCGGCTCGAATTTTGGTTTGGTTCTTTTCAACAAAAACCAAACGTCTAGTCTCAATCTTTATATACGTATCTACTGCAAATTGCTGGAACAATCTCCCTCCCATCAAAATCACATTATCATTCAACCGTATCTGGAACTTGTAACAATAGTACTCCCGCATACTTACAGTATTTCTGCCTTTTTTTGAAGTAGATTCTATGATATCATAATTTATGTGAAAAATATAAATTTAATATCCATATATTTAAGGCAATATCTGTTACATGTTTTAAATATGTAAAGGAATGTTAAAGGCGTACCTTTTGAACCGTCATCATTGTCTTTATTGTCACTATGAATTTCATCCATGGTGACCCCATATCTTCGTATTTTAGGATGCCATCCAGACTCACCATTGGGAAATAATAAAGGATACGACAAAGGATCATAACAACCAAAGTGAGGTTGAATTTCAGTACTATAGTTAGACCTCCCGTAGACAATAATACTTCTTTTATATGCAGTGATGTTGTCATTTCCTTCAACCCAAATACCAGCAACCTATGCAAAGGTGTAGTTCAATAGGGTGATTAATATGATATGTATAATAATAAATATGACACATTTAATTTTAAAATGAATAAAGATAAATGTTAATATTCACACCTCAGATGTGGTCGGCTTATTGTACACCCTTTGGTCAAGTTCCACCGATGCATTCAGAGTCACTCTATAATTATCAAGCGGTCCTAGATCAGAAAGACGTTTAAATGTTCTAACGTACGGATTCGAAGCTAGAATACGTGTTAGTTTTTGAATGATTCTTCTATCAACATTCTTCCAGGAGGATCTTTGTGATATTTCAGCTTCACCGTCATAAAAATACAACTGTAAATACCTCGATTTTCCATCCCTTGAAATTAATTGATCGATATTATGATAGAGTGTTCCGTGCGCACAAAAAGTGTAAACTCCAGATGTCATACTTGCCAATTCTTCATCCACCTTTACACCCAGTGATGCGAAAGAAAAGTTTGAGTTATACGCCCTTATATTGTACCTGAAGCTTTCTTCTAGCTGCTCTTGGCTTGTGAAGAGTTGGTGCAATTCTGTGGGAATAGGGGAGTATGCCAGTTTTGTCTTCCCACTCATGCAACAAAAGGTAGGGAATTCATATTGTAATCGCTTTGCTCCACAATAAACACAAGGCTTTTGAGCCTTTAATATACGATGTTCCATACGGATATTTTTGTAAACAAAATCATATGGATCCTCCTGAAAGGCGTATACTCTTCTTTTTGTCATCATAGTTCGTTCCTTTCTTCGTTGATAATATTCTTTATTATAAGTACTCGTCCTCTGAGCAGCACTTATAACACTTACAGAGGAATCTTCGTTGATATTTGTTTCGTGTGTCTCCATTGTAGTGCAACTTGTGAGTGTTGTAGGCTGACTACATCCTTCACCGTTAGCTATCCTTCTCATTTTGTTTTTTTCCTTTTTTCGTGCATAATAGTTTCTATTGTATCTTTTTCGATTTTCTACAAATATATTATTTGGATAAATAGTCATATATTATAAATGCGAATATATACTTATGTAAACGACATACCTTTTTCTATATCTATCGGGTTTTGGGAATCATCACAGTTTTCGTTTCCCTTATCTACGGTCCTCATTGAACACTATAATGGAAATGTTAAGGATAAGCACATATTATATCATCAAGAATCTAACATTTTGTAATGTAGACCATGTGATTTAGTAGTCATGTATGTGTGTGTTTCAGAAACCAACACAACCCTTATTAAATAACCAACTACACTAAAAACTTGTAATCCAAAAACACAATAGCAAAATAAACAACACATGAAAATATCCATAGATATCCAAAAATTATTATTTATCAATTCATAATTCAACACAAGAAAAATAAACCACACATGAAAAAATTCGTCACAATATGTCTAACATTAATGTAGATCAACTATAAAAGCAACGCACTCATAAAAGTTGTCAAAACTTAAAAAAAAACCCCACCAAATGTCTCACACAGAATTAAAAATTCTTCTAGGCATATTTATGATGTTAAATGCTTCCGACATCCTCGGTTGGAACTCTACGTTGCTTAGTTTGGTTGATATCAAAATGTTCACTGAAAATAAGATAAAAACTATTAAAATGTATTGATTTAGTTATTTTAATATCACTACAAGCATTATAATTTTCTAGAAAAAACTTACTTGAATCCAAATGAACCAATTTCACCCGAGAAACAAATATTATATATTTTCTGTTTATCGCATAGACAGTTGTCACAATCTAATGGCGTGTTCGGTCGGTTATATGTAGTTTCATCTTTATTATACTCCCCATATTTAAAATCAAATATTTCCAAAGTCACCTAATTTTCTTTTAATGTAATAATAATAATAATAATAATAATAATAATAATAATAATAATAAACACTTACGGCCCATCTTGGAGATATAAAGTGAAAGAAGTTAACGTCAGTACACCAGAGTAACGGGAATAGTTTCGCTTCCCTTTGATGATTTTTCCAACAATATCTAAAAATAGCGATAATTAAAAGGATAATTAACTTGTTATTATTTTAAAAACTTTAGAATGCTAAAAGTATATATAAGTTATTAAATTTACCAATCATCATTTTTCTCTTTGTCTGATCCTCTACTAAACTTTTTATTGAGGGAACCAATGGGAAAACCGGAAACCATAATATGATAGCATCGGCCAAACGATTAAATCGTGTGTTATTGCTGATCTTAATCATCAAATCGCCACGTAATAAACTGTATTCTTGATACCTCGAATACTCAACATACGTTGGTTCGACTTGGAAATGGTTTAAAGAAAACACACCACCCAATAGATTCCCTCCATAAATAAAGCGCATCATTTGTTGTGGAACAACTGCTAACAATTTCTCTCTCTAATAGAAAATGTAATATTTTTATAAAGAAAATACTTATGATAAATTATGAAAATGAAAATAAGATATAAATAGTTTTTTAAACATACATTTTGATCAATGAGAATCATGAAGAGTTTGTTTGCTCTTGAGTCCCTCCAAATGAAATCAACACGAACGGGTGTCAAAACATACCACAAATGGTAGTTTAGTAGCATTGAAAATGCATCAACGTAAATTTGACCATTCATGATTCTACAAAAAGAAAGTCACACGTGATTGATGTAGAATTGATTTACATCATTATTTATATTAAAATAGCTTTATATATCCTACAACTTAATATTTAGTAATTCAGATCTTAAGGCAAATAATATTTATTAATAAAAATGTAACTTGTCAAATAAAAAAAAGTCTAATTGTATCTAAAACCCATGAATAATAATAATATTAATAATAATAAAAATATAGTAAACATAGTATTGATAAAGAAGAAAAAAACTGGTGGTGTTGGTTTTTTGGCAAGTTGAAGCCGTAGAATGAGTGAACCGTTGATGAGTGGGATCGGAGGGTGGAAAATTAAGTGAACAATTCAAGCCTTAATTGAAAAAGAAGGTTCTGTATTAATTTCAAAAGAACATGCAAACTGATTGCAATCTGTGACTTTCTTTTGGTGCATTAAAACAAAGGAAATTGCATCAATTGTTTATTACTTATCTTTTTAAAAAATAAAAAACTAAATACATTTAATTTCCATATGTTTTTTTATTATTTTAATTTTGTGTAATTTACTTTAGGTATTGTTAAACAAATTCGGGTAATAAAAATTATATTCTACAAACATATTTTGAGGCTTTATAATAGATGTAATCGTCTTTAACTAAATAAAATAAAACATAGAAACATATTTGTATTCATGTACATACGGAAAGTGACAGTTTCAATCCATGGAATTAGAACATGATATATTCTAGAAACAATATTCACTCATAAATTAAAACATGATATGTTTTCAAAACAATATTCACTCAAATACACAAGCACACAATGTCCCAACATATACATATACAAACCATACATATATAGGATGTCACAAATAAATAAATACACACATATATACATATTATATATAAGTATTATTTGAGAGAAATATATCACCTCAAACAGAAAAAAGTAAAAATTAAAATATCATACACACTTCAGGTTATAAGTGATAGAAGAAGTAACCACTTCAAACAGAAGAAGTAAAAAATAAAATAGCATACACACTTCAAGTTATACGTGATAGAAAAAGTGAAGAAGTAACAGAACCTGAATTCGTGTCAACAAATGCAATGCAATGCAATGAAGTAGTCTTCTTGTTCTTGATTCTTTGTTTGTGAATTGTATGCTGTAAGAGTAAAATATAAGAAAGCGTATTAGATTTATAGGTGGAAAAAGTATTCTATGATATAATTTCGGAAACTGACAATCATTCCTAAATTAAGCAAATTGAGATCTAACCATAAATAATAACATTATAAAAATATACTAAAATAATTTTAAAATCTGTTTAATAATTGTTATAAGTCATACCAAAAATATTTTAAATCATACCAAAATTATAATATTTTAATTAAGATAATATAATACTAAAAAATTTTTAAATCATACCAAAAATATTTTAAATCATACCAAAAATAATTAAAAACTGCTTTATCAGTAGTACTTACTAAAAAATAATTAAAAATTGTGATTTTTTTTTATTTCGCAAAACTGGTATCATTTTCAAAGATAAAAAAATTGTATTGGATTTTTTTTTAAAAACACGTAAGCAATAACGTTTTATTAAAATCATTACCCAATTGAGCAACATGGGTCAACTCTTGCAGCATTCTCCTTTTTCACATTTGTTGCCTCTTCTTCAGCCAATGGTTTATCAGAGCCCACATTTTTCTCCCCTTCAACCACCACTTCTTCAATCTCCCTGTGAACAAATATATTTATGATTACTAATTGAAAGCAAATAATATATAAAAGTATAAACTGAGGGATTTAGAAATTAAATGGGAAGTGTAAAATAATACTGAGTTATCTTGTCAGCCTGCGTTCCCTAGTTCCCACGACCAACACCATCGCGTTTGAACTCATTCCTATACATGCCCAACATCTGCACACAACCAAATACATCATATTTACACTTTTACCCTCAATCCAAATTCAACAAAAACAACATTTAAATAAAACGAAAAAGAAAGGGCTAACAGTTCTTTGTTCTGTTGGAGATGCATTTGCAAGACCAGAAGCCAAAGCTCCGATCATAATCAGTTGTGCCATTTCGGGCTCACAAAGTTGCATGCCGTTTCTGATGTCATACGGAATGGAACCCATTGGGACTGTTCAACCTGTTTCCAAAACACTCAACAGTTAGCTGGTCTCATTTAAGAAGAGTTTGTACATTGATACATCATAAATAATTGTAATATTTATACCATATACACACAGAAATACAAGCAAACCCTATTAAATTTATATTTTTCACATAAATTATGATATCACAGAATCTACTTCAAAAAAAGGCAAAAATATTGTAAGTATGCGGGAGTACTATTGTTACAAGTTCCAGATACGGTCGAATGATAATGTGATTTTGATGGGAGGGAGATTGTTCTAGCAATTTGCAGTAGATACGTATATAAAGATTGAGACTACACGTTTGGTTTTTGTTGAAAAGAACCAAACCAAAATTCGAGCCGATTTATACCAGGGCGTTGTTGATTGCTTTAATGCCGGTGAGGCTCAACCAAGTAGGGTTGGACAGAGAGTTGTGTTACCTGCAAGTTTCATTGGAGGTCCACGTGACATGCGACGGAGATTTCTGGATGACATGGCTTTAGTTCAAGATGACGGGAGGCCTGATATATTTCTTACAATGACGTGCAACCCAAAATGGAAAGAAATCGATGATGAGTTATTGCCAGGACAGTCAGCTCAAGATCGACCGGACCTTGTTGCAAGAGTTTTTCATGCTAAGTTAGAGGATCTCAAGGTACAGTTATTCCAGAGACATATAATCGGTATGGTGGGGTCGTATGTGTATGTGATAGAGTTTCAAAAGCGTGGATTGCCACATGCACATTTCCTCTTAATAATGACAAGTGGATATAAAAATGAATAATCCAGATGATTATGACAAACTTGTGTGTGCGGAAATTCCCGACCCAATAAGGTTTCCTGAAATGCATGATCTTGTCAAAAGTCACATGATGCACGATCCTTGTGGTAGCTTATGAGAAAAAAGTCCATGTATGCAGGGTGTGCCAAAAATATGTCGTTTCAGATATCCTAGGCAATTCAATGAAAAGACATCACAAGGAGAGGACTCATATCCATTATATAGAAGAAGAAATAATCGAATTGAGGTGACTGTAAGAAATACATCATTGGATAACAGATGGGTGGCTCCATACAACCCAAAGTTGTTAATGATGTTCAATTGTCATATCAACGTTGAGGTTTGTTCGAGTATAAAGTCTGTGAAGTACCTCTTCAAATATGTTTTATAAGGGCCATGACAAACAAGTTATCCATGTTGATAAAGACCAAGAAAATGTTGTTATTAATGAGATACGAAAGTTTCAAGACGCACGTTATGTGTCCCCTCCCGAGGCATTATGGCGAGTTTTTAGCTTTCCTCTTTCAAAAATCCACCCTTGTGTGATGGCCTTGCAAATACATCTCCCGAATCAACAGTTGGTTAGGTTCAAAGACGGTGACAGAATGGAAGTCATTGTTGATAGGGAGAAAGAAAAAAATTCAATGTTGACGGCATTTTTCAATAAGAATAAAGAAGATTCCAAAGTGAGAAAATACTTGTATAAGGATTTTCCCAAACAGTTTACATGGAATCGGGGAAACCATTGTTGGAGGACCAGGGAACATAAATCTATGGTTGGTCGACTTGTTTATGCTAATCCAGCTGAAGGAGAGAGATACTACCTACGTCTGCTTCTATGTCATATCACTGGGCCTACCTGCTTTGAAGATTTATATACAGCCAATGGTGTATTACACCCTACATTTCGAAAAGCAGCTCTTGAAAGAGATTTAATAGAGACGGATGATAATTTATCACAATGTCTTGTAGAGGCTTCCTTATTTCAATTTCCCAGCGCACTTAGAAGGTTATTTGCGACGATGCTGATTTTTTGTGAACCAGGAAATGTTCGCAAGTTATGGGACGACCACTATGATGCTCTTTCTGAAGATTATAGGAAACAATATGGATGTGCCGAACGAGTGCAAAATATGGTCCTCATCGACATTAGAGTCTTCTTAGAATCTATGAGTTAAAAGCTTAGTGATTACGACCTTCCAAATGTCAGTGCACACATCGATTTACAATCAAGAGGCTATCGTGAGGTGCAAGAAGAATACTCTATAAATGTGGCATATGAAGACTTACATGCGCGGGACTCTCTCAATCCAGACAAGAAGTTTGCATATGATGAGATAATGAGGCATGTGGATCAAAATATTCCAGGTGTCTTCTTCATAGATGGTCCCGGTGGAACTGGAAAGACATTTTTGTACAAAGCTTTGTTGGACAATATTCGTGCCCGTGGTCTTATTGCACTTGCAACTGCCACGTCAGGTGTTGCGGCTAACAAGATGCCAAGAGGGAGAACAGCTCATTCACGATTTGGAATTCCCCTTAATCTTGATAATAACTCGATGTGCAAGATCACTAAACAAAGTGGGAAGGCTCAGATAATTCGCGAGGCAAAGGTAATCATATGGGATGAAGCAGCAATGGCTAAGAGGCAGGCAGTAGAAGCAGTTGATCGGACAATGCAAGACATCACAGATGAGAAGCTCCCTTTCGGTGGAAAGATAATGGTTATGGGAGGTGACTTTAGACAAGTGCTGCCGGTCGTGAGACGTGGCACTCGAGCACAAATTGTCAACTCTAGCTTACGAATGTCACCTCTATGGGCTTCAGTTAAAAGGCTTCGATTAAATATCAACATGAGAGCGGTAAATGACCCATGGTTTTCGGATTTTTTACTACGAGTCGGTGATCGAAAGGAGGAAACATTGGACGAGTCCTATATTCGTATACCTGATAATATGTCCATTCCATACACTGATAAAACTAAATCAGTGGACGCTCTGATTGATGCAATATTTCCTTCTTTACAATCCAACGGCGCCGATTCAAAATTTATCATTTCGAGGTCAACTAAAAATGAAAGTGTTGATGAGATTAATAATAAGTTGATCGAACGATTTTCTGGTGAGAAAAAACTTTACTACAGTTTTGATGAAGCGGAAGATGACAAAAATAACTTATATCCGATGGAATATTTGAACTCGCTAAATGTTAGTGGTGTACCCCCTCATTATCTTCGGTTAAAAACTGGGTGCCCTGTAATACTTTTGCGAAATATCGATCCTTCAAATGGGTTATGTAATGGCACCAGATTGATATGTCGAGCTTTCCAACAAAATGTCATTGATGCAGAGATAGCTGTTGGCCAACATGCTGGAAAAAGAGTGTTTTTACCAAGAATTCCTCTATGTCCGTCTGACGATGAGATGTTCCCATTCAAACTTAAGAGAAAGCAGTTTCCAATTCAGCTTAGTTTCTCTATGACAATCAATAAATCTCAAGGACAAACAATTCCAAATGTAGGTGTTTATCTACCAGAATCAGTATTCTCACATGGCCAGCTTTATGTGGCGTTGTCCAGAGGAATATCACGTGTCAATACCAAGGTATTAGTAAAGCCGGAAAAAACGTTTGATAATGATGGAATCTACACATCAAATGTTGTGTACAAAGAAGTGTTATGTGATTAACAAGGTACAATCAACAACTTATTATTTTACAATTTCTTCAAATATGTATCTTAGATGCTTATTTGATGTTTCATGCAGGGCTAGCAGATGAAGCAACATGATTGTAGATTGGTGTAGTTTATATATTGGACATGTTATAAATGTACAAAACTACATGGTTGCAGATTGTTGTTATTTATATATTGTAAAATCAAGTATGAAGTATTAGATGAATTACTTGAGATGTAGACTCAACTTTTGTCGTATTGTATGACTATGCACCTAGCAATAAACTATATGTTGAAATGAACTATTCGACGCAAAATAGTCTACGAAATGGCCGCAATGAATATGTCACGTCTAAAGGAAACTAATCATCACATTAAAACTATCTTTCGAAAGAAACTTTTTCCCGCCCGGCGCTTAGCGCGGGTAAACGGCTAGTGTGTGTGTGTATATATATATATATATATATATATATATATATATATATATATATATATATATATATATATATATATATATATATATATATATATATAAAGTGTTAACCCTTAAGATTTGAGTACATTAGTGCATGAAGAGATTTTAAATTAAACAATAAACATAAAAATTAAAGATTAAAGATGGATTTTACATATCTTCTTCGCCGAACTTCAATTGTATAGGAGTCAAACATTTTAATGTTGACCATAAAAATTAAAGATTAAAGATGGATTTTACATATGTTCTTCGCCAAACTTCAATTGTATAGGAGTCAAACATTTTAATGTTGACCATATGATCAAAAGTCTTAAACTTGCAACCATAGTTCTACTATCCATATACGACCTGTTCAAATTCGAAACCCTAATCAAAGGCATTAATCAGGAAATCAGAGTCAAAGTCAAAGTCTAACCATGTGGATGGGGTGTTTATCTTACCCTATAAATTATAACCTTCTCCGCTTCATGCAAATCATTCATCAAACACTTAAAAAGTTTGAACTTTTTATCCCACCATCAACTTTCTTAATTTCTTCATATTTTGGTTCTTTTTGTTTGAAAAAAACACAAGAAAATGAGAGCAACAACCCAAAAGTTTGCCGTAATCGCATGGTTAGTTTTATTCTGCATGGCGTTTGAACCGAATGAAGCGTGCAGACTTCTTGATGGAGGATTTGAAGAAACCTGGATGAAGACCGGAAATCTGTTTTTATCATCTTTACAGAAAGGCTCTGTTCCAACACCAGGGAACGGATGTAGTTCAACGGGAAATGGCGGCGGCTCCTGTATTGGTTCCAAGAAGGTTGCTGGTGGTCATGGTGATGGTGCTCCTCTGCCAACACCATCACCACGGATTCCTTCTCTTACTCATGCATACCCTCAACACATGGTTGAATTCGGGGTGACTGGTGATGGTAAATGAAGACCATGCACATTATACATAAATTGTAGACACTTTTTTCTGTGTTTTTTTTTCTTAATAAGGCACGAATAAAGATTTCGTGAAAAAAGAGCACAGTACAGGAATGATGTACATAGAAAATGTAGATGACAAAATGTCAAAAACATACTAAAAGGAATTGTTTATTTGTTTATTTAGAGCTTGTCGGTTCTTTTTATTTTTATTTTTATTTTATTTTTTTTATTATCGTTATGACAAGGACGAACCGGAATTTCATAACGGAATTTTAATAAAGTTATATTTGACCGAGTAATGTCCTTCTTGCAGATTGTTGAATCATAAACTCTCTCTCTTTCCTCGCTTCTCTTTTGTATATATGTCAAAAGATAATAATGTAAACGCACCAAATTAATACAAGTTTCTATAATCCATAGTCTTAGAAATCACCAAATCCACTAGCGTGGAAATAATTATCTTAAAAAATGGTTACCGGCTAAAACTAAATAACCCATTAAGCGATAGTGGTTGAACTTAAATAGGAAAATGATATACAGGATAAGAAATGTTGATTTTGATTTTTTTTTTTTTTTTTTTTTTTTAAATCATATACCATCCTACTTGTTCATATTTTACTATTGCGACCTGCTGGCGTAGGTAAAAGAATAATATATGAACAGTTTCAACAAATTAAATGATATATAGTGAACAAAAAAAGGATTAAATGTGAACAAAAAACCTCCCCCACCACCTCCAACCACTTCCACCACCACTACCTTCCCCTTCGCCACCCACCACCACCACCTCCTCCGCCATTGCCTCTACCACCACTACCTCCACCACCACTACCACCTCCGCCGCCACCAACACCTCCACTACCACCACATCTACCGTCATCTCTGCCACTACCTCCACCTCTGCCATTGTTCCTGCCAACATCTTCATCATTACCACCACTTTAGCCTTCAAATACATCGCTGCCACCACCAACTTTACCTCTTTCGTTGCCATCATCACCAACGTTTTGTGAAAGAAACGGATACGATAGTAAAGGTTGTGGCGGAGGTGGTAATAGAGGCGTGGTGGTGATGGTGGATGTCAATGGAGGTAGAGGTGGTAGTGGTGGTGAATGTGGAGCTGTTAGTAGTGGTGGAGGAGGAGGCGGTGGTAGAAGTGGAGGAGATGGTGATGGTGGGCAGTGAAGGCGAAGGATGTGGTGGAGGGGGTGGTGGAGGTGGAAGAGGTGGTAGCGGTGACAGAGGTGGAGATGGTGGTGGTAGTAAACGAGACGATTATCACACCTACGGCCGATGACAGTTCGTCGAGCTGAATGTTGGATCACAGACATTGAACAGTACAAAACAATATGTAACATAAATATCACTTCCATTAAATATTAAAATTCACGTTAGGGAATATTTTACTAGAATCTCAATTACAAAGGATGCTTTGACTACTAGGCATAATAATAAACGATAATAAACTTCTAGTGGCTGCTTCGATCAACAGTTGCTTCTGGGGGTACAGACTATCGTCTCTTGGTTTCTTAGTGGTTTTGAAAAGGGTCAACATAATGTTAGCGAGTTCATAGGTTTTTGAATATTAAAAATACTTTGCAGTTTTGAAGCAAGATCGTTGTTTATGAATATAGTGATCCATTTTCTT
>NC_136421.1:310392245-310487245 GCF_052625555.1 Lactuca saligna
ATATATATATATATATATATATATATATATATATATATATATATATATATATATATATATATATATATAGGGTTAGGTTCATTTGAGACCACCTATATTTTGTGAGACCGTGAGACGCATTTTTTTATTTATTTTTATTTTTTTTAGTTAATTCATGTTCCGAAAATAATATTTAAAAAAAGAATTTTTTGACTTTTCTATTTGTTTTGCATTTTAAAATTATTTTTAGAATATGTACAGTGTAATATTCTATTTAGAATATTTTACGTATTTTTAAAAAAAATAGAATTTTTTTTATTTTTTATTTTTTTTAGTTAATTCAAGTTCCGAAAATAATATTTAAAAAAAGAATTTTTAAAATTTTCCATTTATTTTGCATTTTAAAATTATTTTTTAGAATATGTCAGTGTAATATTCTATTTAGAATATTTCATGTATTTTTCAAAAAAAAAAAACGGAATTTTTTAATTTTTTTTTTATTTTTTTTATATATTTTTATATTTTTTTAGTTAATTCAAGTTCCGAAAATAATATTTAAAAAAAGAATTTTTGGATTTTTCCATTTATTTTGCATTTTAAAATTATTTTTAGATTTGGTATCACGGTCTCACAAAATTAGAATGGTTTCAAATGAACCTGAACATATATATATATATATATATATATATATATATATATATATATATATATATATATATATATATATATATATATATATATATATATATATGGGAAAAGTGAATATACCCCTAAGGGTATATAACATTAAGTACCCATTTATATAAACTACGTAGTTTTGATAAGTGATTTAATAAAAAAAACAAAAAAGCGATTTCCATATGCGTTTCTTTATTCAGTGGCAATTTCCATACGTGATTTAATTGCACTATTCTTTTTGATCGACGCCTTCCATAATACCTGAGAAATCGGAATTACAAGATAAAACGTTTTCAATTCAATTGCCATACGATCACAAAAAGGATTTCAAAGAAATCGAAATTACAAAAAAGATTTTAAAGAATTCGGAATTACAAGTTATTGTAATTCATAACAAAAAAAGTAAAGTTATTTTAATTCATAACAAAAAAAGTTTATGTTCACAGAGAGAGAGATCACAAAGGGGTTGGCTATCACAAATTATGATGACATACTCCATTACCAAATCATGCAATACAAAATTACAAACCACCAATACATCGTAATCACTTAGATCAGAAAAGCGTGTCATGTAGCTAAAATTTCATAAAACATATGATTTGAGAAACCTTATGAATTTTTATTTGTTAGTACGTTGTCACATTCTTATTAGTTTAATTAAGAGGGAGTTTGGGACAACTCCAGCAATTATTAAATAAATAATTTCGTGAGATTATTATTTGTAATTCAAATCAACCAATTTTTTTACAAAAAAAAAAAAGGTATCCTTCATTTTTATATAGATAATCTATTTATTATTATTTTTTTTGTTTTTTTTTTTTAAACCCAACTCAAAATAAAAATGGATTTTATTTATAACTAATAAATTAATTTTCAAGTTTATAAAATATATAGACATTTGTATTATTTGAAAAATACCAAAAATATTTTATATCGTTGTAATTTCTATGTTAATTTTAAAAATAATATTAATATTAATCTCTCTTTATAGATAAAAGATGTTTATATTTAATCTCCATTGTTTATTTTTTATTAATAAACATAAAATTAAATAAACAACCAAATGTTAGGACACAAATTATAAAGCCATAAGGTGGCACGAAGCGGGCAATGCCTAATTGTGTTATTATGACGTGAACATGGAATACCGGCGTTATGACGCCTTAAACACCGCCCCCATTTTGCGTTTTCCGGTGTTATGGCAAAAGGCGTTACCACAATAACGCAACGTAACGTTCGTTTTTTGGGTTTGGATTGGCTGGAACGGTTATATTTTCGACCGTTTGCAAACGGTCATACTTAGAAACCAAAAAAAAAGTTCCTTATTATTTTCACAATGTATAAATACTCAAAATTTATATATATTTCACCTTCTTCATATTTTCACGAAACACTTTCAATAATCTCCATTTCTTTCAATTTTTATAATTTTCATTTTACCTTCATACTCTATTTTAATTATAAAATGGATCATTTTGATCCATTCCATCCATACAATCATGATATTGATGAGGATAACATGTTCGTGGGTATGATTTATCAATATGTTACCGATATGATACCGCCAGATCCAGCTCCACTACTGACCAGACGTGCGGAGTTGAACAAAGATCGTGAAGAGGGGCATAAACATCTAGTACATGATTATTTTGCGGATAATTGTGTCTACCAACCAAACGATTTCAAAAGAAGGTTTCGCTTGCGGAAAAATGTATTTCAGCGAATAGCCAATGCAATGGAAAACGGGTAACGTAATTGCAGTTATTTTCTATTTTAATATATGTTGTAACGCCCCGTTTATTTAAATAAATTAATAGATATAATTCCCTGACTAATTTGTAAAGGAATTGAAAGGGTAGGGTTTAAATGGTAACTTATAGACTTCTTTTGAAGGAATTTCATGGAGGAGGGGCTAAAGTGGTCGTTATGGCAAAGATTTGGTGGGGGACGGGGTATATAGCTTCGTTACCAGTCATGCCCTAGCCCCAAGCCTCTTATGTTGCAGCCGCCATCGTCGGGATTCTCCAGCCATCGACCTCATCCTTCTCCGATGTACATCGCCGCCTTCCTCGTCTGTGAAGCCATAGAAACAAGACCACGGTGTGGCCGCCATCTCTCTCCTTCGCGTCTATTTTCCGATCAGTTGAGGCCGCTAGCGACCACCGTGTCAATGGAACGCCACTGTGACTTCTCGATATCGTGGTTAGAAGAAGCGAAACCCACCTCTGGTAAGTACCTCAGTCGCCATACGTGAGCACCCCAGTCGTAGTCGCTTTTGGTTGCGTTTTTCCGACCAGCCGAGCCGCTGAGCGTAATAGCTTTTATCTCCCAGCAATGGCAGTCGACAGCGTGGCTTCCGGGTGTGTGTGAGTCGTCATCTTTCCGCCATCCTCCTCCTTCTTCTTTCGTTGTCGATGTTCAGGGTCCGACTAGACCGTTCGGCGTCGTTCTGACCACCCTTCGCCATCGCTTTCCCAACAGACGAGTGGCCGCCGCCACTCCGAGCAACCGATGTACGACGCTGCTGCCGCCTCTCCGGATTTCTGTCATCGCCAAGCACCACCAGGTGGTGGTTGTGCTATTTTTCCAAGCATATAGGTGGGTGTGTGTGTGTTATTTCAGTGATGTATGATTAAGATTGGTTGATCGGAAAGCCAGGAATAGCCACCGCCACCACCGTGAGGTGGTGGCTGCCGCCAAGCATCGCCGCCGGCCACCATGGTGTGGTTGTGTGTGTAGTTAGCTTAGTTAGTGTGTGTGTGTGTGTGTGTTAGTTTTGGAGTAAAACTTGTAATTGTAATTAGCTTGGATTATTAATGAAAATAATAATAACCACCACCGTAAGGTGGTGGCCGCCGCCGTAAGCCGCCATAGACCACCACTACCCGAAGTGGTAGTGGGTGGTGCCCCTCAAGCAAAACCCTAATGGACCTTGCCAAAACCTTAATGGGCTTAAAGATTTACTTTGGGCCTATGGATTGGGCCTTGGGCTTGGGTAAGCCAAGCTAGGGGTAATGTAGTAATTATCCAAAGCATGTATTTTTAGTTGTGTGTTAGAACCCAATTATTAATTGGGTGTTATTTGGTGTTGACAGTTCGGGAATCTGTCAGCCAGCAGCTGGGGTGGTGTCTGCGGGACTTCAGCAGTGTGAGGTGAGTTTCCTTCCAGTAGGAACGGGTCTAAGGCCACAATGCCGGCCCGTTTAGTAGCAGTAGTTTCCGGACTTGGGTCCGATGCAGTTGTTAGTTTGTTTGATGCCTTCGTGGCTCAGACAAGATTTATGTGTTAAGTGTTATGGGCTACGGCCTGACGTACTATGCAGTATATAAGTTTATGATCATGTGTGTTATGCTATTTGATATGTGTTTTGCTATGCTATGCTATGCCCAGTCAGTTTCGGACTTCGGTCCGATGCAGTTAGTTCCGGACTTCGGTCCGATGCTGTTAGTTCCGGACTTCGGTCCGATGCAGTTAGTCCCGGACTTTGGTCCGATGCAGGGGACAAGGTCCCAGTCAGTTTCGGACTTTGGTCCGATGCAGTTAGTTCCGGACTTCGGTCCGATGCAGGGGACAAGGTCCCAGTCAGTTCCGGACTTCGGTCCGATGCAGTGGGCAAGGCCCAATATGTGTTTATATGTTATTGTATGGTATGTGGTAGTTTGGGGGAGCTCACTAAGCTTCGTGCTTACAGTTTCAGTTTTGGTTTCAGGCACTCAGTTTTCAAAAGAGGAGCTCGGGAAGATTGCAGTGCACACACCATTTGTTCAGCCTGGGATGTTCATACTCTGATATATTTGACAATTGTTATAATATTTTGAGATACATTGCTTATGATTTCTATATGAGGTTTATTGACTATGGTTTTATCATTAAATTAAACGAAAATTTCAGACTGTGTTTTTGGGACGTTACAAGTTGGTATCAGAGCCTTGGTTTGAGGGATTCGGGCGCACTCCCGAGTGTGTCTGAACTCAAACTAAGGAAGTGGTACATAGTTTTCAAGAGAAAAACCATGGTTACAAAAGAATTTTGAGAAAAGAAAACAATTTTAGAAAAGTATAAAGAAAATAGTTTTAGAAAAAGCGAAAAGAGTTTTGAAAAGAGAAAAGGGTGTGGTGCATGCAATCAACCCAGCTCAAGTAAGTACTCCCAAATTACCCATACAAGTTTATGTTATGATTTTCAGTTTCAGTTTCAGTAGAACAACATGCTAGAATAGGACTAAGGATCTAGGAGGATGCCTTATGTACCTGCTATATGTGTTTCAGCTTTATGGGAATTGCATGCTACTATTGAGTAGACAGTAGTAGGATAGCCTGTTTAGGTTATGCCTGATAGTATGAGCCTAGCATTGTATGCTATTACAGTTTCTCGTTATGAGAATAGATTTGCTTGAGTAGTTTCCTGTGTCCGAATGCTGCTTGCTTTGTGCTTGTAGGACTTTGAGTGATGGGAGCTAGCCGTTAGGTGAATACGTCACGTCACATGTGATCAGGGTTGAATAATCTCAGTGTGTTGGATTTGGCACTATTGCGCAGCTCTTGTTTGAGTCTAACCGTTGTAGGGACGAGTCTTTTACTCGAAGGATTATCTGAGCCTCGTCACATGTGATGGTATTCAGGTGATGGCTAATTAGCATTACAGGAAGGCCTTCAGCAGCTGAGGACTAGATTGGATGGAGTCAGAGATTTCCCTAGGGCACGCCTAGGAAGGTAGTAGCAGAGGTTAGTAGCAGTAGAGTGACTTGGTGGAGTCGAGGCAGTTCTTGAGGAAAGTACAGATAGATGTGGAAGGTAGTATGGGCCCGTACTACTGAAAGCAGAGGATCCGTACTCGAATCAAGGCAGTCTGAGATGAATCCAGGGAACTCGTAGTGTGTGAGATCCCTCAAGTTTGGATGAGTATTGTGATGTTATTGATGACATGTTGTCGAGTATAGTGGCGCTACGTGGTAGACCAGATGGTAGTTCTGGTGTCGACAGGGGATCAGGCTCGGACTCTGGAGCCGGGGAGATTGATGATCAGATGAGAGAGTTCATTTCATCTGAGAATTTTGCGCAGTATCATTAACCAGACTCCTGTGATCCTTAGTACGATCAAGGAGGGCATTATAGAGATTTGTGATGAGAGGCCGAGTGCATTCTGCACTAAGATAACAGTCATGATAGAGACCCGTACGTTGATGTTTCGGGATTCCAGAGTTTGTGAGGCTTCAGATTGTCATGGGGGTTAGGGACCCCATTGTTAGCAGTAAATGGTTGGCAGATGTTGCCAACACTTTTAATACCAGACGTTGTCTCGAAAGGAGACAAGACCTGACTTACTTCCTGTCTCCTGAGGGATAGAGCACGAGATTGATAGGAAGAGGTTGGTAGTTAGTTGGGGGATGATGTGGTTGATGCTATGTCATGGGATGACTTCCAGACCAGATTTTGGGCAGAGTGTGCCCGGGTGATTGGGGCGCAATAGTTGGCGCAAGAGTTGTTAGATCTCTACCAGAAGACTGAGACTGTGGCAGAGATCACTGTCAAGCCTTAGGAAAGAGATTATATGGTACCACGGTATGCAACAGATGAGGAAATGAAGAAGGTAAGTTATCAGAACATATTGTAGAATGATAGCAAGGAGATTGTGAGTATCTCGGGGTGCGAGACCCTGAATGATATGAATTCTAGAGCTTGAGATCGGGATATGGACTTGGAGCACATTGGTAAGAGGGAACCAAATCAGTTGATTATAGTGAGGGGTCTCGGGAGGAGACCGTAGATTTCAGATTAGCTTTCGAGAGACCAGCAGGACCCGATTCGGTGCAGCACTTGCAAGAAACTGCACAAGGGAGCCTTTCGTTCCATCGGCTGAGTAAGTGTAACCCTAAGTTAACCTCAATTTATGTCTGAACTATATTTTTAAAAAAAGAGATGTCATATGCCAATTGCATACCGAGAAGCATTAGCGAGTAGTGATAGACCAATTCCGCAGATTACGGGATTGGGAAGTACGACATCATCTTGGTTTATTCCAAGACTGAGGAGCACCACGAGAAGCACCTGAGGGAGGTGCTAGAGACTTTAGGAGGGAGAGAATTTTCGCAAGGTTCTCAAATTGTGAGTTCTGATTGCACGGGGTGCAATTTCTTGGGCACCTTGTTAATCAGAAGGATATTCTATTCGATCCGGCCAAGATAGAGGTTGTGATGCAGTGGGAGATTCCGAGGTCTCCAATTGAGATTCGGAGCTTCCTGGGTCTAGCGGGTTATGACCGGAGATTTATTCGGGTTCTTGGAGGTGGTGTGATCCTTTGAACTGACTAGTGTTGAAACACTAGCAATGGTAAGTGTGGTTTATAGCATATTGGTCATGGGTGGTGAGAAGGATTGGGAATTCTTCCAATTTTGTGTGTTGTAGGGCATTAGCTGAATCAAAGTGGGGGAGAATCGCTCAAGGATTCAGAAGCAGGAGCAGTTTTGAGACTAGGATAAGTTTCGCATCTTTATTGGGAAGGAAGATAGCCCAAGCAGTTGTATGGTTTAAGGATAGTGTGAGATGGAAGTTCGGAAAAGTGTGCCAATAAAGAGATCACGTTCCCGTGGTGTTACTAGCAAGCCTTATGGAATCAGGTTAAGGATTCCAGTTAGGACACGAGTTCAGCTGAGTGCAGGGCAAGCGCGTGTTCAATCCAGCATCAGAGTGTTGTAAGTCTACGGGTGTAGTCGTAGCATTCACTAGCAGTCAGATAGTATTAGAGTGTTGTAAGACTGCGGGTGTAGCCGTAGCACTCACAAGATTAGCAGATAGTACTAGAGTGATGTGGGTCTGTGGGTGTAGCCGCAGCCTTCACTAGGTTGGTAGATAGCGTGAGTGCGTTGTTAGGATGCAGAAAGATCAGTAGTACCCACCAGTTCGGGTATAACAGTGAGGAAATGGAAATCCACGGATTGGGTTTCGGAATTTCCCAGACGGATGAGACCTAGTTAAGCCAGTGATAAGATTATAGAAGCGCCACTATAGAGATGAGAACAAGGAAGCAGTGGACTGCTTAAGGTCATTTATGACACGAGGCTACCAATGGTCATGTAGCAATCACTTTTAGCCTTGGGTTTGGTGACGTCAGGATTTGACGTATGGACTCGATCAGTTAGATCAGAAAGTTATTAGAGCCTCAGTGGCATGGTAACTAGTGGCAGCTAGTTCTAGAGAAGGAACTTGTTCAGAAGTCGTGTGAGGCGACTAAGTGGGAGTCATTTGGCTCAGCAGCCGGGCTGGAACCCGATATTTCAGATGAGTTGCGGAAAATTGAGACCCGGTAGGTCTCGGTAGATGTTGGGAAGCAGCCATGTGGCAGCATATAGTTTCAGACAGTTCAGTGTTCAGGCAGTTCAGTGTTCAGGCAGTTCAGTGTTTCAGGCAGTTCAGTGTTCAGGCAGTTCAGTGTTTCAGACAGTTCAGCGTTCAGGCAGTTCAGTGTTCAGGCAATTCAGTCTTTCAGACAGTCATGTGTTTCAGGCAGTTTAGTGTTTTCAGGCAGATCAGGGATTCAGACAGTTTTGGGTCTCCATCAGTGATGGTGTTTGAGGATCTCATGTATGATAAGTGTAAGAGATTGCTGAGTAATTCTTAGTCACCCTCTCCCCCGCGGGGTTTAGCTATAATGATTTAGTATGAGTGGTCTGTTAGGGATTCAGATCATCTAGAGATAGCAAACGTCAGACAGAGTACATGAGATCTTGTTGCGAGGGATTAGTTCGCCGGCAAATGTTAGGGCTTTGTGATGATTGGTCACAGCTACCTTGAGAAGGTTAGGGTGCGCCCAGGATGGTGATCATGTTACTTGAGTGGTTAGCGTGTAAGGTATGACAAGGATCGATTTCGACGACGAAATCTAATTTAAGTGGGGGAGAGTTGTGACGCCCCGTTTAGTTAAATAAATTAATAGATATAATTCCCCGACTAATTTGTAAAGGAATTGAAAGGGTAGGGTTTAAATGGTAACTTATAGACTTCTTTTGAAGGAATTTCATGGAGGAGGGGCCAAAGTGGTCGTTATGGCAAAGATTTGGTTGGGGACGGGGTATATAGCTTCGTTACCAGTCATGCCCTAGCCCCAAGCCTCTTATGTTGCAACCGCCATCGACGGGATTCTCCAGCCACCGACCTCACCCTTCTCCGACATACATCGCCGCCTTCCTCGTCTGTGAAGCCATAGAAACAAGACCACGGTGTGGCCGCCATCTCTCTCCTTCGCGTCTATTTTCCGATCAGTTGAGGCCGCTAGCGACCACCGTGTCAATGGAACGCCACTGTGACTTCCCGATATCGTGGTTAGAAGAAGCGAAACCCACCTCCGGTGAGTACCTCAGCCGCCATACGTGAGCACCCCAGTCGCAGTCGCTTTTGGTCGCGTTTTTCCGACCAGCCGAGCCGCTGAGCGTAATAGCTTTTATCTCCCAGCAATGGCAGTCGACAGCGTGGCTTCCGGGTGTGTGTGAGTCGTCATCTTTCCGCCACCCTCCTCCTTCTTCTTTCGCTGTCGATGTTCAGGGTCCGACTAGACCGTCCGGCGTCGTTCTGACCACCCTTCGCCATCGCTTTCCCAACAGACGAGTGGCCGCCGCCACTCCGAGCAACCGATGTACGACGCTGCTGCCGCCTCTCCGGATTTCTGTCATCGCCAAGCACCACCAGGTGGTGGTTGTGCTACTTTTCCAAGCATATAGGTGGCTGTGTGTGTTATTTCAGTGATGTATGATTAAGATTGGTTGATCGGAAAGCCAGGAATAGCCACCGCCACCACCGTGAGGTGGTGGCTGCCGCCAAGCATCGCCGCCGACCACCATGGTGTGGTTGTGTGTGTAGTTAGCTTAGTTAGTGTGTGTGTGTGTGTGTGTGTGTTAGTTTTGGAGTAAAACTTGTAATTGTAATTAGCTTGGATTATTAATGAAAATAATAATAATCACCACCGTAAGGTGGTGGCCGCCGCCATAGACCGTCACTACCCGAAGTGGTAGTGGGTGGTACCCCTCAAGCAAAACCCTAATGGACCTAGCCAAAACCTTAATGGGCTTAAAGATTTACTTTGGGCCTATGGATTGGGCCTTGGGCTTGGGTAAGCCAAGCTAGGGGTAATGTAGTAATTATCCAAAGCATGTATTTTTAGTTGTGTGTTAGAACCCAATTATTAATTGGGTGTTATTTGGTGTTGACAGTTCGGGAATCTGTCAGCCAGCAGCTGGGGTGGTGTCTGCAGGACTTCAGCAGTGTGAGGTGAGTTTCCTTCCAGTAGGAACGGGTCTAAGGCCACAATGCCGGCCCGTTTAGTAGCAGTAGTTTCCGGACTTGGGTCCGATGCAGTTGTTAGTTTGTTTGATGCCTTCGTGGCTCAGACAAGATTTATGTGTTAAGTGTTATGGGCTACGGCCTGACGTACTATGCAGTATATAAGTTTATGATCATGTGTGTTATGCTATTTGATATGTGTTTTGCTATGCTATGCTATGCCCAGTCAGTTTCGGACTTCGGTCCGATGCAGTTAGTTCCGGACTTCGGTCCGATGCTGTTAGTTCCGGACTTCGGTCCGATGCAGTTAGTCCCGGACTTTGGTCCGATGCAGGGGACAAGGTCCCAGTCAGTTTCGGACTTTGGTCCGATGCAGTTAGTTCCGGACTTCGGTCCGATGCAGGGGACAAGGTCCCAGTCAGTTCCGGACTTCGGTCCGATGCAGTGGGCAAGGCCCAATATGTGTTTATATGTTATTGTATGGTATGTGGTAGTTTGGGGGAGCTCACTAAGCTTCGTGCTTACAGTTTTAGTTTTGGTTTTAGGCACTCAGTTTTCAAAAGAGGAGCTCGGGAAGATTGCAGTGCACACACCATTTGTTCAGCCTGGGATGTTCATACTCTGATATATTTGACAATTGTTATAATATTTTGAGATACATTGCTTATGATTTCTATATGAGGTTTATTGACTATGGTTTTATCATTAAATTAAACGAAATTTTCAGACTGTGTTTTTGGGACGTTACATATGTTCTTTAGAAAGTTGTTTGGAAATTTTATTATATGTATTTTAGATTATTAAAAAGTTGTTTGAAAATTTTATTATATGTTTTTTAGATTATTAAAAAGTTGTTTGAAAATTTTATTATGTGTTTAGGTATGAATATTTCCAACTGAGGTACGATGCGAGAGGTAAATGAAGTTTTACAGGGTTGCAAAAATGTGTTGTTGTAATCAAGCTTATGGCTTTGGAGGAATCACCCGATTCTATTGATGACTATATGAGAATGTCAAAGCGAACTGCACGAGAAAGTTTGTATAAATTGACGAGAGATGTTGTCGAAAGCTTTGGTGACAAATACTTGTGCAAACCTGCATTGAATGAAATACAACTATATGCGGTGCATGAAGAACAACATGGTTTTCCGAGAATGCTTGGAAGCATTGATTGCACAAAGTGGATATGGAGAAATGGTCTTATGGTGTGGAAAGGTCAATACACAAGTGGTCATCTTGGATCGCTTTCATTAGTATTAGATGTGGTTTCATCATAAGACTTATGGATTTGACATTCTTTTTTTTTTTGGAGTTGCGGGTTCAAACAATGACGTAAACGTTCTTGATCAGTCACCAATATTTCAGGACCTTTTGACAGGAAAGGCACCGGATGCTCGTTTCACAGTAGATGACCATGAGTATAAGTTCAGGTATTACCTCACAGATGAAATATATCCAACATATTCCACGTTTGTGAAGACGTTTTGACACCCGATAGAACCAAGAGATAAATTTTTCAAGAGAAGACAAGAAGGAGCATGTAAGGACGTGGAACATGCTTTCGGAGTTCTGAAAGCAAAATGACACATAGTTGAACATGTGGCACGAATATATGAGTAGGACAAACTACGAGATATTATGTATGCATGTATCATTATGCATAACATGGTGATTGAAGATAAATGAAGAAACATTGCAGAGTATTCACCTACGGAACCTGGACACATTTAATTTCAACCAGGGACAGCAAAATACTTACATAGAATCGTTGATATCCAAGATCAACGAAAACACAAACAACTTCGAGAAGACTTGACAGATTATATCTATGATAACAGTGAAGTTGAGTAATTTAGATCGAAAATGTAATTTGTTTCGTCTTTTTTTTTTTTATTTTTTTTTTTATTTTATTTGGTTTCTAAATGTGTTTTTATCCTTAGTTGTAATTTTTAATGTTGTTTTTAATTTAGGATTTATATTTTTATCTTTATTTTTTAAATGTTATTTTTAATTTAAGATTTAATTTATATTATAGCTATATTATGACATAAATAAAAAATAAAGAAATTCAAAAATATAGAAAGTAAAAACGTTAAAAAAATAAAAAAGAAAATAAGTGGTGTTATTATATGTTATTTGGTGTTGTCCATTTTCACATTTGGTGTTATAACACTCATTTATATGACTAGGATGATGTGACACCTTTTGGGTATGGTAACATGTAATAACATGTTGCCCACATCCACAAGCCTTATTCACTTGTGTAGTTGTGTCGCAATCCACTTAACGAATTTCACTGAATTACCTGCCTCTCAATGTCACCAAAACGACGCAATGTATTTTTGTATTTTTTCCATTTTTATTTTTATTTATCTTATATGATTTTCGTTGGATTGGAACTCAGTCTAAAGTTTGACAAATGTGATTTAATTGTTGATTCTTTTAGTCCAAATAAATTGGGAAATCGGGTTTATCGGAACTCAATTGTCTTGAAAGGTTTAATTACTTGGAACAAGTCCCACGATACCTTTTGAACATTAATTAATTCTTAGTCATTGTCAAAAATCCGGAAAGAAATGTTCAAGCTTTACTGTATTTGGCCCAAACATGCTTTGAATTCAAACTAATGTGCTATTGTTTTGTTTATCAAGTCAGGGCAATGGATTGAAAAGCAAGCAATTCATAACAGCAATACAGTAGGAGCGTTTTATTTATTATTTGTTATTTATTATCATAGTCCAAGTAGTGTATTAATAAACTTAAACAACCAATAAATCATTTAAAACTAATAGTAAACATTTTTTCATAAACTTATGTAGTATGCATCTTCAACTCCTTTATAGGTCGTAATATTAGATACTATATTAATAAGTTTTAAGATTTTTTATAGACAAGTCTTCAAAAATGGTGTCTATGTTTTCAAAAAAAAAAAAAAAAAAAAAATCGAGTTCAGTACTTAACTTTTTTCTTTTGTCTTTAAGGATCCTTGTGATTTCAAAACTTTTAAGGAAAAATATCATTGTAGCCCCACGAACTTAAATATTTTGGTTTAATAGGTCCATTATGTTATTTTTTTTTTTGGTTTTATAAGGGCATGAATTCACATTTAACCGGCTAATTTGGGATTTTGATGCAATTCAACCGATTTCCTTGCCTAGTCATCATCCAACTAAGTTAGTGAGTCAACTCACCTGACTCGGATTACACATCACTGACTCACGAACGAGTTGGCTTGCTTAGGCCTTAAGGGTTCAGTGGTTCCCTACTATATAATTGAAGGGTCTGTTGGACAAAAACCTAAATTTTTGTTACCATTTCTAGCCAAACACTAGCCGAGAACCGATAATACAATACTCCCTTTTCCCTTCACTGTCTTCCATGGATCCTACCCCACTACCATCACCATATACTATAAACTCCAATAACTCAATAAGCTCAACAGACGGGCTTTACTTGAACGATTTGCTCACGATCTTCTGTGATTGTGGTGAAAAGATAGTTGAGCAAAAAGGTCAGGTGGAGCGTATGAAGGAGGAGATGGGTCGCGATTACCTTCATTCCAGGGTGGATGTCCTCAACATGCAACAAAGGTTCGAACATGTTGAGAAGTTGATTAAAGTGATTGCATTGTTGGTTATGGGTGTTGTCATCGTGATGCTTCTGCTAATGATTTTCATCATTCACTTGATAATCAACAAGTGAATCTCATGGAAATGATTTGTAGTGGTATGCTAAGTTAGTGCTCGTAATCTACTGTTAGGTTTAATGGTGTGTCTTGTTATATATGTTATTAGGATTATGTGTGTTTCGTTTGTGTTAGTGGTAATCCAGTTTGTGTAGGTAATGGTAATCCGGTGGTTTTTGGATGTATTTTGAAGTCCTGCTTACCTGTAACAGGTATTTTGGTATGATATTGATGAAATGTAAATTGAAAAGAATGGGTTATAATTTGTTGCGTTCATTAGTGTTGATTTAGGGTAACAATTTGGTTACCTTAATTAATGTTAATTGATTGTGTTAGGTGCACCAACTATGACAGATGTGCATGAGGTCAAACAAAGGGGTATTTTCATCATTTCCTCTTTATATGTACTTTACTTCCTTACTCGACAGTAACTTTCTTTTTCCCTGTGATTGTTTGCATTCTGAAGTAAAGAGCCCTCGAAATTAACGAAGCGAAAATGGTGAAATGCTCGTGTGGATGTGTCGCCATAATAAGAATGTCTTCCACTCCCTCCAACCATGGAATACCCTTCTATGCTTGCCCCACTAAGGTGTGTGTTAGTTTCTTTATTAGGCGGTTGTAGCCCTAATTTATTAGTTTGTTCCATTCTCATTCTCTCACTTGAAATTTGATTTTTTTAGGCACCTCGTAATGGTTTTATTTGTTGGGTAGAAGAAGAAGACACTAAGAATATGAGTGTTGAAGCAGTTATGATTGCAAGTTTAGATAGGTCAAAAAGGAAGCTTGAATCAACGATTTGGAAACTGAAGATGTGTTTAGTTGTTAGTTGGATTGTTTTCTTTGGCATAATTGTTTACACATTGTAATAGTTTGCTGATGTTAATTTCCTTTTAATGGAAAATACTCTATTATCCATGTATCTTTATTTTAATTTAATCATAAAACAATGGGTAACTTAGATGGGATCCCATGTTAGATTCGTAGTTTATTTGTTGATAGTGACATTGGAAATAACTTTAACTTGAATAAATGGGACTGATATGTGCATAATTAGTTAATTATTTAGCATACATTCTTAGTTATTTTTAATTAATTATGTGAATAATGTGGACAAAAGGTACTTAAAATGTTGTGAATTGTGTTTTCAGTCCAAAAGATATGCTTGGAAGCAAAAAGGAGAAAAGGGAAGCAATTGAAGATCAAAGAGTAAAAGAAGGGTATCTACTCGGCGAGTAGATCGACCCTACTCGGCGAGTACACGAGTGTATTCCAGAAGATAAATACGACTGCTGATTCAAGACGGATAAGTATGGATCTACTCGGCGAGTTGATTCTGCTACTCGCCGAGTACACCCTGTTTTGGGATATTTATATAAGACGAATCCTCATCTCAGAAAAAAAGAACCTTTGGCGAATTTTGAAGGATTGGCTGCGACTAAGAGATTCAGAAGGCGTTGAAGAACCCTAGGCTTCACTATTTGGAAGAATTCAAGCAATTAGGTTAATTCTACCACTTAGACTTAGGAATTAAACATGTTTGCTTTATTAAACTTTGTTTCTATGTTGGTTTCTACTACAATTATGAGCTAAATTCGTTTTTGTTTCTGTTTGGGGAATACCAAAGAACTCCTATGGTTTGATTATTGAATATTGATTAATTGTCTTTTGGTGATTTATTAAATTAAGTTTGTTAAAGAACCTTATGTATTAATCACTACTATTTTCTGTTAATTGGAAGACAATTAGGTTGCATGAACATCACTTAATTGTTAACCTCATATGTCTATGTGAATGCTAAACCATATGCTTAGAAGTAATGATTATGAAACTAAGATTAATAAGAAAATAGGAAGATTAATGTGTGAGCTTGTTTGAGAAACCATCAACAAGAGGTTAATTGAATTACAAATCTTATTTAATCCAAATAATTAATCTAGGGAGTTAATTAGTTTAAATACTTGATCAACGCTTAAATTAGTTAATTGTCTAAGGGTTAGGAGTAATGAACATGAACCTAACTATTATAATTGGTAACCAATAGTAATTAATCTATCTTAAACTTAAATAACCATAGGAGTGAATTGGTTGAACCTAAATAGAAACATCTTTATCAAATTTGGTGAATAGTTGTTGCTTTAGATAATTAGTTAATTTAGTTTGTCTAAGTTTCTAGTCTTGCAAAACTAGAGAAAAACCCTTTACTCTTATTATTTGTTTTAGTTAAAATTAGTTATTAGTTTAATTTTCCGTTCCCTGAGTTCGATACCTTACTTATCAATCTATACCACTTAAAGACAGGTTCACTGCCTTTGTGTGCTCAATTTATGAATAAAAAGTAGGGATAAAACTAGTTGAATTAACACACATCAAGTTTTTGGCGCCGTTGCCGGGGAACGGTTCTAAATAATTAAGCTAATTCCTATTTTTTTCGATCCTTTGTGTGAGTTTACTTGCATAAAGTTCATTTATTGCAATTTAGTAATTAGTAATTAGGTTTTAGTATCTGTTTTAGTTAATTTAAAACTTAGAATTTTTTTTGAAATATCGTTGATACTCGCCGAGTGCAATCGCACCTACTCGGCGAGTAGCAGTTTACTCAGCAGTAGATTTTCTTTATTTTTACAATTTTTTTGTTCTTTTTACGCTTTTTATTTAATTGATTTCAGGACTTTCATGACCAGAGGAGCAAACACACCGCTGGTACCCCCGTTTGAAGACCCCGAATCCGCATTGAAAAGAAACAAAGGGAAGGACGTGGAGAGTTCAAGCACACCAAAGAAATCACCATTGTCCAACTTGAAGACTGTTTTTGGGAAAAAGAAGAGCAGTAAATCAGGAGCTTCTAGCGCTTCTTTGATAATTGAGGAGCCAATTCAAGAAGATATTGGATACGAGACCGAGGAAGGAGAGGAGACAACGTACGAGCAAGAAACCGAGTCGGAGGAAGAGTTAGCGTTCACTATGGCTAACATTGATGAAATCCCCATGGGAGAATGGAAGAAGAGGATGCGCGACGACCATGGCCCGGGACTTGTGCAACCCGCAATTCCCGCGACTGCCACCTTCGAGCTAAAAGGTCATATCCTAGCTTCACTCAAGGAAATACCTTTCTATGGGAAAGATCATGAGGATGCCTACAAACATTTGGATGAAGTAAATGATGTTGCTGATTACTTCAATATTCCAAATGTAACTCGCGAAACTCAACTACTTCGTATGCTTCCGGTAACCTTCAAGGGTGCTGCCAAAGACTGGCTCAAGTCACTTCCCCCCGGATCAGTCACTACTTGGGCCAGAATGAAGGAAGAATTTATTGATCATTTTTGCCCACCATCCAAGATAGCCAAACTGAAGAAGGCCATTGCAAACTTTGAACAACAAGCTGGAGAGTCCTTATATGAAGCATGGGAGAGGTACAAAGGTCTGCTAAGAAACTGCCCACACCATGATCTAAACAACCAGCAAGAAGTTTCCATCTTCTATGATGGAGTCAATGTCACAACCCGGCAATTGCTAGACTCGAAAGGCCCACTTACAAAGAAACCACCCTCGGTGATTAAAGAATTGATTGAAGAATTCTCTAAACACTCTAGAGAATACCACAACCCTAGGAATGATGTCACGAGGGGAGCCGCGTATGCTGCCACTGAAGATTTATCCGCGGTCATGGCCATGTTAAAAACCATGGATAGAAGGATGGACAAAATGGATCAAACTATCCATGCTATTCGGGTGGGTTGTGAAAACTGCAATGGACCTCACCTCACTAGAGATTGCGATCTGGATGAGAATGGCAACAAGAAGGCACAAGCATGCTATTCGAGCAGTGACAGATATGATGAGGACTGGCGTAAACAAAAAAAAGAGTGGCTGCCTTACGAAGAGTACAAGAAGGCCAAGGAGGAGAAGTATAGACAGGAAGGGAGAGGCTTTTATCAAAAGGAGGAGCCGGTGCAAGAGAGGAAGCCAAGCTTGGAAGATATGCTTACTAAATTTGTAGCCGCTTCCGAGAAAAGACATAGTGACCACGATGCTGCTATCCAAGAAACAAGAACAATGCTCCGGAACCAGCAAGCATCCATCCACAACATAGAAACGCAGCTTGGGCAACTCGCTCAACAACTAAACCAAAGGTCACCGGGTGAGCTTCCTAGCAAAACCGAGAACAACCCACGAGGCGCACAAGTAAACATTGTCACAACAAGAAGTGGGAAGATCATCACTCCCCTGGCCCCCATTCGAACTGAAGCAACCAGGGACTCCCAGAAGGAAGGAACGGAAGAACGAGTACAAAACCAAGTTTCACAATCTGAGAGCCCTACTCGCCGAGTAGGTCCGATGGACTCGGCGAGTACCCCTGCTAAAACGAATGAACAGCCGCCCTTGAAACCATACCAGCCTCCAATGCCATACCCAGCCCGAGCCCAGAAAGAGAAGCAGGAAGAGGAATATCAAAAGTTTCTTGACCATATTAAAACTCTTCAAATCAACATCCCCTTCATTAAAGCCGTCATACAAATGCCCAAGTATGCTAAGTTCCTTAAGGAACTCCTCACCAACAGAAGAAAGATGGAAGAAGTGCAGAAGGTAGTGCTTAATGAGAACTGCTCCGCAGAAATGCTAAACAAATTACCAAAGAAGAAGGGTGATCCGGGGAGCTTAACGTTACCTTGCCAATTTGGCAACTTGGCTGTAATCCATGCCTTAGCTGATTCTGGAGCAAGCGTGAACCTTATGCCATACCTGTTGTTTAAGAAGCTAGACCTCTCGGAGCCAAGGCCAATTCGAATGGCAATTCATTTAGCAAACAAAACTGTCACCTTCCCAAGAGGCATTTGTGAAGATTTGCTAGTAAAAGTGGACACATTTGTCTTCCCGGCTGATTTCATCATTCTAGACATGGAGGCGGATCCGCAAGTGCTAATTATCCTTGGAAAACCCTTCCTCAACACAACTAGCGCTATCATAGACATGAGAGATTCTAAGCTCACACTGCGAGTTGGGGAAGATTCAGTGACATTCGGGGTAGACCAAGCCATGAAGTACTCAAGGAGTAGTGACGACACGGCTTTCTCAATAGACATGCTTGACGAACTCTTAGAAGAAGACATACCTGAAGATTCCAGCAAGTTTGCAGCTTGGGATGAAACATTTGACCCAGAAAAGGACTTACTAGAGATTGAAAGACTGTTGGAAGAAGCGGAGTATGAAGAAATAAAGAAGCAATTTGAGAGCCCTACTCGCCGAGTAGACCCGATCTACTTGCCGAGTACAACTGAAGAAAAGCCAGAAGTCGTGAATGCAGCTACCAACTCGCCGAGTACCAAACCTGCACTCGGCGAGTCCGTCACTAACCACACCCAATTGGAGCTTAAAACACTACCTGACCATTTAGAGTATGCCTTTCTGGAAGAAGGAAATCAGAAGCCTGTGATCATAGCCTCGGACCTATCCAAGACGGAAAAGGAAGAACTTGTACAAGTGTTGAAGAAAAGGAAACGAGCCATCGCATGGAGCATCTCCGACATCAAGGGAATAAGCCCATCCTATTGCTCTCACAAAATGAATTTAGAAGAAGGAGCAAGGCCGGTGGTGCAACATCAAAGACGATTGAACCCGAATATGCAAGAAGTCGTCAAGAAGGAGGTAGTCAAACTTTTGGATGCAGGAATCATCTACCCCATCTCCGATAGTCCATAGGTGAGTCCGGTCCAAGTGGTGCCCAAGAAAGGAGGAATGACGGTCATCACCAACGAAAAGAACGAGTTAATTCCAACGCGAACGGTAACCGGTTGGCGAGTGTGCATCGATTATCGAAAGCTAAACGATGCCACTCGCAAAGACCATTTCCCCCTTCCTTTCATAGACCAAATGTTAGAGAGACTATCGGGCCATAGCTATTACTGCTTTCTAGATGGGTTTTCAGGGTATTTTCAAATACCCATAGACCCAATGGACCAAGAAAAGACCACCTTCACATGCCCAAGTGGGACTTTCGCCTATAGACGCATGCCTTTTGGACTATGCAATGCACCTGCGACATTTCAAAGGTGTATGACCGCCATATTCCATGATATGGTGGAAAAATTCATGGAGGTCTTTATGGATGACTTCTCTGTATTCGGATCTTCTTTCCATGACTGTCTCGCAAATGTTGATTCCATGCTTGCTAGGTGTGAGAAAACCGACTTGGTCCTAAATTGGGAAAAATGTCACTTCATGGTCAAGGAGGGTATAGTTTTAGGACACAAAGTCTCTAAAAAGGGAATTGAGGTGGATCGGGCAAAGATAGACACCATTGCCAAGTTACCCCCACCAACTAATGTAAAGGGAATTAGGAGTTTTTTGGGACACGCAGGTTTTTACCGGTGTTTTATAAAAGATTTTTCCAAAATCATGAAACCTCTAACACAATTATTACTAAAAGATGTACCCTTTAATTTTACTAAAGAGTGTTTAGAGGCATTCGAAATTCTAAAGGAAAAATTAACTAATTCCCCGATCATTATAGCACCAAATTGGAACTTACCCTTTGAGATCATGTGTGATGCCAGTGACTATGCACTAGGAGCGGTCCTTGGTCAAAGGGTTGATAAGCACTTTCAACCCATCTATTATGCAAGCAAGACCTTAAACCCTGCCCAAGAGAATTATACTACTACTGAAAAAGAATTGTTAGCCGTGGTTTATGCTTTTGACAAGTTTCGCCCCTATTTGGTTTTATCTAAAATCACTGTTTTTACTGACCACTCGGCTATTAAGTATTTGTTTTCCAAACAGGATGCCAAGCCAAGACTAATACGATGGGTGCTGCTTCTTCAAGAATTCGATATAGAGATACGAGACAAGAAAGGAATGGAGAATGTAGCGGCCGATCATTTATCTAGGCTCGAGAACCCGCAATTGCAAGAAGATAAGGATGGAGACGACTTTCCGGATGAATACATTATGGTGTCCGTGGGAGAGGAGCCATGGTTCGCAGATATAGCTAACTATTTAGCTACAAATTACGTCCCGAAGGATTATAGTAGTCAACAAAAGAAAAAATTCTTTGCTGAGATCAAATATTACTTTTGGGATGATCCATACCTCTTTCGAAGCTGTGCGGATGGAATTATAAGAAGATGTGTGTTCGGGAAGGAAAGCCGAAGAATACTAGAACATTGCCATAGCAGGCCCACGGGAGGACACCATGGAGCACACTATACCACAAAGAAGATCTTTGACATTGGGTTCTATTGGCCTACAATCTTCAAAGATGCAGCCCAATATGTCAAAGAATGTGATGCTTGTCAAAGGGTGGGAAACATTTCATCTCGAAATGAAATGCCACAAAATAGCATTCAAGTGTGCGAGGTGTTCGACGTATGGGGCATTGACTTCATGGGACTTTTTCCCACGTCCAAAGGAAACAAGTACATACTTGTGGCGGTAGATTATGTCTCGAAATGGGCAGAGGCGCAGGCTTTACCTACAAATGACGGACGGGTCGTGGTGCGATTCTTAAAGAAACTATTCTCCCGGTTTGGTGTTCCGAAGGCCTTGATTAGTGACCGAGGCACACACTGTGCCAATGATCAATTGGAAAAGGTGCTCAAGAAATATGGGGTGACCCATAAATTCTCCACGTCATACCATCCACAAACGAGTGGACAAACGGAAGTGACCAATCGAGCCTTGAAGCGTATTCTAGAGAAGTCGGTGGGAAGCAATCGCAAGGAGTGGTCGGATAAATTGGATGACGCGCTATGGGCATTTCGTACCGCTTTCAAAACACCTATTGGTACTACACCATATAGGTTAGTTTATGGAAAGCAATGCCATTTACCGGTTGAGATCGAGCATAAGACATATTGGGCTTTAAAGAGGTGCAACTTTGATACAGAAGAATTGAAGACCAACCGTTTAATGCAAATGAATGCCCTTGAAGAACTCCGAAATGAGGCTTATTCTAGTTCGTGGATCTATAAAGAAAAGACCAAGAGATGGCATGATAAAAGAATCAAAAGCAAAGACATCCATGAAGGCCAAAAAAGTATTACTTTTCAATTCCCGATTAAAACTTTTCTCGGGCAAACTTAAATCAAGGTGGGATGGTCCCTTTTTGGTCAAGACGGTGTTTCCTCACGGGGCTATAGAGTTGATATCAAGAGACGACACACCATTCAAAGTCAATGGTCATAGAGTGAAGAAATATGAAGAAGGTGTCCCCCGAAATGAAGGATTGGAGGAGCTGCTGCTGTGCGGAATTGCAAACATGTAGACGGGGTGGATTCCAGCTAATGACTCCATCAAAAGAAGTGCTTCTCGGGAGGCAACCCGAGTTTCAAGTTTGCATTTTCTTTCCTTTTCTTTATTTTTCATTTTATTTCTTTCTTTCTTTTTCATTCTTCTTCGTTTATTCTATGTTTCTAAGTGCTTGAGGACAAGCTATGCTTTGAGTGTGGGGTGGAAGGGCTAAACAAATGAATTCACACAGTAAAATTGACAAATTTACAAATTTTTTCAACCTGTGACATCTACTCGGCGAGTATATCGACTATACTCGGCGCGTAAATGCCCACTTACAGCCTAAAATTAATAACACGCGTATCTATTCGGCGAGTAGACCCATTCTACTCGGCGAGTAGCCGGTTCAAACTCAGTAAAATAAAGCCGGTAAAAAAATTGTTATTACTCACCATTTCATCCCAACACTCGCCGAGCACTTCCTCTCAGCCGCCTCCCTAAGCATTTTTCAAGAACCTTCAAAATTTCTACTCTTTTCTCTTCATTCAAGCAACAAGGTACCATCTTTACCCTTTAATTTCATGAAAGGTTCAATCTTTATCACATATCTTCCTAAATTTGATGTGATTTTGGATTTTGGGAGTTTTTCCCAATTTTTAGGGTTTTGATTTACTCATGAATTAGATGTTGTTAGGAGTAATTTCTTCAAGATCTATGGTTAGAAAAGTAATTACAACAAAACCCTATGAACAAATTGGACTATTGCACAGATTACACAGATCCAATCTCGATCTGTCAATAAGTTCATACTACTCGGCGAGTATGTTCGTGTACTCGGCGAGTAGGTCACAATCAGATCATAAATTTTCCTGTTTTAATTGCTGGGTGATATTTGTTGTTGTGTTTTTGATATGTGTATGCAGATAGAATGGCAAGAAGAGGTCAGTCATCACGTGGGGGAGGCCATGGTGATATGCCATGGTTAGCCTTTCAACAAATCACCTCCAAATCCTCCAAAACTCGAGCGCTAAACAGGTTGGAAGCACTTCGACAGAAAGAAATCCACCTACCGAATGCAGTGGATTGGGGATGGATGGGCAATGTTGGCTTGGAAGAGGAACTCACCCCATATTTGGTGAAAGATTGTAACTTGGGTTATGCCAACATCACTTGTGATGGTTAGTTGCAATTGTTCAAGATCCAAGAGCCAGTATACGCGGAGTTGTGCTGGGAATTCTTCGCTACCATCTCATTCCGAGGTGGTAGTGAGTTTTACAATCCAAACACGATCTCGTTTTCTTTGGGTGGGGAGCTGCGACAATGCAGCATGGTTGAGTTCTCTTGGCGGTTGGGCATCTACGATCAAGACATGGTGATGACAGATTACTTTGAAGCCTTCTTGGAGAATACCTACAAAGAACTCCCCGAGGAGGTGGTGGCATCGACATGGTGGAGTACAATTGCTAACCGAGTCTACATACCTTCTACTGCTCAAGAAGGTCATATCCGTTCTCCGATCCACCGACTCCTTCACCAGTTCATTGCAAGCACGATCAACATGCGGAAGGATGGGGACAGAGTTCCCACCCTTGATATTTTTTACTTGTGGAGTATCATCACTCCCGACGTCTTCTGCAACCTCCCGTATTGCATTGCCAAATTTCTTGCGGAGGGGGCGGTTAAGGAGAAGATAAACTTGAAGATAAATGGGGGCATGTTCATTACTCGGCTTGCGAAATTGTTTGGGATCTTGGAATTGCTGCAAGCTCAAGCGTTAACGATTATCCACCCTCCTCCGTTTGACACTGCACTTTATAGGAGGGCTCGGATAGTGGAGAAATTTGGTGATTCCTTTACTATTCCAAATAAGGATGAGCCGGCGGTCCCCGAGGAGCCGGGCAGGCGGGTTAGGCAAAGGAGTGAGCGGGTGCGGGAAGACCCACTGGTTATTCCGGTGGAGGATAACGAGAGTTGGAACCAAGGGGAGTATCGACAATACTTGGATGATATTGGCCGAGGGGTTAATTACACCAATCAATCCTTCGAGTATCTTTTCCAACAAATGCACATTGCCCCGCGACCTGGACCCGGCTACCCGTATATTATGGATTGGGACGGGAGGATGCGAAGAAGGGGTGGAGAAGGAGGTAGTGGAGCTGGAGGGGCCGGAATGGAAGAGGAAGATTGAAGATTTTATTTTTTTTGTTTTGTTTTATTTATGATGTTTGTTTTAAGACAATTGTGGACATGTTGGATTTGGCTATGTGGTTGAAATATTAGTGTTACTTTTAGTTTTTTTTTTTCAGGTATTGAAGCTAGGAAGCATGCTAATTAGGAAGGGTCAAGAGAGGAATGAGAGTCTTTATGAGTGATTATGGAGTCTTGTTCCTAGGATTGAGTCCGTACGAGTCAAGCGTCTTATGGAGTGTTGCTGCTTAGGAAATTTGCGTGAGAGTACATTTATATTTCCATGTCAACACCGAAGTAAAGAGAGACCACAGTTCGCAGAAATCTGGAAATATACGCCTTACTCGCCGAGTGCACTAACACTACTCGGCGAGTACATCTGCTTTTACACGAATTTCTTTGCCATCGAGTTTTACTCGCCGAGTCTTCACGGCTACTCGCCGAGTACCCTGCTACAGGAGGAGTTTCTGAATTGCTCTGGCCAATTTTTTCTGCACCATTCATATGCTCTTTATGAATTACTACTGAAGATTGTTCAACAACCCTTTTCCTTGGAGTTTTTTTCGAGCTATCAACCACACAAGACGTATGACGCCCGTGCCATGGATGAGCTGTTCCCATGGTTAGAGTCACTAGAAGAAAAGAGTGTCAACCTAGCGATTGCTACCCCAGGGGAGTTTGTTCCAACTTTCTCTCTATTTGCATTTTTAGTTGGTATAATATGCAATGAGGGCATTGCATAAAATAAGTGTGGGGTAGGGGGTTAGTCACATCTTAGAACACTTAGAATTTTAATTTAAGCTAATTTTTAAAAATTGTTGCATACCAAAAATGCTTAGGTCTTTAATTAGAAAATTTTGGTAAAAAAAATTAGGATTCCATATTAGAATTGTGTTAATAATTGCATGAAGACCCAAATGTTTAGTTGAGCCTATACACGTTCTAGTGCATTTGTGGCTTCCTTATTTCAGTGAAATCATGAGACAAAAACACGACCTTGCTCAGCCTGAGGGATGCAATACGTTTAACAGCCTAAACCTGAAATGTGTCCAGGAAAGTTTTTCATTAGCCAATAAAGGTTGAAATTGAGCGCCCCTGCTTAAGCATGTAGGGATTTGAGTGAGAAATTTTTTTTATGAGAAATACATGAAAAGAAAGAAAAAAAAAAGAATTACTAGAAAAAGTTATAGGAATTTTGGAGCAAATGAAGTGAAGATCTAAAGATCAAAATTCCAAGAAATCCAAAAAGTTGAAGATACCAAAAATCAATACAAGTTGGTGAATTCAAAGATATCAAAGATCAAATATCAAGGAAGTGAAGAATTCAAAGAGCTCCATAGTGGTATAAAAAAAAATTGTAACTCTAGAATATGTATGCTTGGGTTGCTCAATTAAAAATACCTTGAGGGTAAAGAGATTTTCTGAGGATGGATTCGGAGGGTTGTACAAAATGAGCATAGTTCGGGGTGAGTGGGCGAATGTTTATGAGGATTGTGAGTATTTGAAGTATGGGGGGTTTTTAGGAAATTTTAGACACAAATGCATGCGTTGCGGTCTTGGCATAATGGCTGGGTTGGATTGGAGTTATTACATGTGATTTTAATATGTTTAAAATTTAGTTTTGCTTGGGGGCAAGCAAAAGTCAAGTGTGGGGTATTTTGATATGTGCATAATTAGTTAATTATTTAGCATATATTCTTAGTTATTTTTAATTAATTATGTGAATAATGTGGACAAAAGGTACTTAAAATGTTGTGAATTGTGTTTTCAGTCCAAAAGATATGCTTGGAAGCAAAAAGGAGAAAAGGGAAGCAATTGAAGATCAAAGAGTGAAAGAAGGGTATTTACTCGGCGAGTAGATCGACCCTACTCGGCGAGTACACGAGTGTATTCCAGAAGATAAATACGACTGCTAATTCAAGACGGATAAGTATGGATCTACTCGGCGAGTTGATTCTGCTACTCACCGAGTACACCCTTTTTTGGGATATTTATATAAGACGAATCCTTATCTCAGAAAAAAAGAACCTTTGGCGAATTTTGAAGGATTGGCTGCGACTAAGAGATTCAGAAGGCGTTGAAGAACCCTAGGCTTCACTATTTGGAAGAATTCAAGCAATTAGGTTAATTCTACCACTTAGACTTAGGAATTAAACATGTTTGCTTTATTAAACTTTGTTTCTATGTTGGTTTCTACTACAATTATGAGCTAAATTCGTTTTTGTTTCTGTTTGGGGAATACCAAAGAACTCCTATGGTTTGATTATTGAATATTGATTAATTGTCTTTTGGTGATTTATTAAATTAAGTTTGTTAAAGAACCTTATGTATTAATCACTACTATTTTCTGTTAATTGGAAGGCAATTAGGTTGCATGAACATCACTTAATTGTTAACCTCATATGTCTATGTGAATGCTAAACCATATGCTTAGAAGTAATGATTATGAAACTAAGATTAATAAGAAAATAGGAAGATTAATGTGTGAGCTTGTTTGAGAAACCATCAACAAGAGGTTAATTGAATTAATAACTTAATTGACCATTACAAATCTTATTTAATCCAAATAATTAATCTAGGGAGTTAATTAGTTTAAACACTTGATCAACACTTAAATTAGTTAATTGTCTAAGGGTTAGGAGTAATGAACATGAACCTAACTATTATAATTGGTAACCAATAGCAATTAATCTATCTTAAACTTAAATAACCATAAGAGTGAATTGGTTGAACCTAAATAGAAACATCTTTATCAAATTTGGTGAATAGCTGCTGCTTTAGATAATTAGTTAATTTAGTTTGTCTAAGTTTCTAGTCTTGCAAAACTAGAGAAAAACCCTTTACTCTTATTATTTGTTTTAGTTAAAATTAGTTATTAGTTTAATTTTCCGTTCCCTGAGTTCGATACCTTACTTATCAATCTATACCACTTAAAGACAGGTTCACTGCCTTTGTGTGCTCAATTTATGAATAAAAAGTAGGGATAAAACTAGTTGAATTAACACACATCAGGGACCATATGCAGTTTCTCTTAAACTAATGTCAAAAATGGACCCCAATACCATGCACGTCCATAACTATAACACACATTCATAACCACATTAAAACCATTAACATTACAAACGGTTGTACATAACACCAAACATCCAAACTTATTTCGTAACATCACAAACACATAACACCAAACATCCACACTTAATCTGAAACATGACAATTGGATCCTAAATAACAAGTACATAACACCAAACATCCACACTTAATCCGAAAGTGACATTGAAATTTAATACCTATTCAAGTTCCATTGGCTTGTCACTAGTGTTGCCTTCCTTATTTTTACCCTCAACCCATCTAGCAAGTTTTTTCTTGTTTATTCTTTCAGAATTTTTTCTTTTCTTGATAATTACCTTCTTACCCCTACCTCCTTTCTCATCTTTACCATCCACTGCCTTCTTACCACTGTTTCCTTCCCCATCATTACACCTATTTGCTTGCTCATCTGTAACATCCATTGCGTTCTTACCACTGCTTCCTTCCCCATCATTAACACTACTGCCTTTATTATCCTTAGTTCCTTGCTCATCTGTAACATCCATTGCATTCTTACCACTGCTTCCTTCCCCAACATTACCATCTGCTCTCTTCCTTTTCTTTACCTTGAGTTTTGTTGGTTTTTCAGCTTGAGAACATGTAACCTTGTTATGCTCTACTTACTTGCATACACAACATATAATTTTTTCCCAACCTTTGACACAGTATTTCTTGCACCCTTTTCACTTGCATCCTTTCTTCTATTAACTTTTGGTCTACCTGACATTTTTCTCTTCAATGGTGGCAATGGTGCAATGAATTCAGTAGATAGCCACATGTTGCTACCATTCATCCCACGCATTGGATACATGTAGGTGTTCTTATAAATTGCTCCATTGTACATTGGATCCACATAATTACCAACATCACTATTAAGGTATGAGATAGTTGCAACTAAATGCACACATCCATACCCATTTAGTTGCCACACTCTACATGAATAAGTCTTCTTATCTATATCCACAACATAAGACTCTGCCAAATTTCTTGTTTCAAACTGGTTTAAACTAGTTGGTAAAACTTGTCAATACTTGTTTCAATTGTATACAAGTTAGTATGTAGTGTAATTAATTAATTAAAATTCAACCATAAAAGTAATATATTTGATCTCTTTTCAACTAATTTAGTAGGATTGTAATAGTTGGACAGGGTTTATAATCAGGCAATGAACAACCTTTGATAGTCTTTCCTCTCCATAACATACAACCTAATTTCTTCTAACATTGTGATTATTGGTTTTTTTCTTGCATCCCTAATGACATTGCTAAAACTTTCAGATAATCCATTTTCAACTGCATTACCCATCCCCCCTTCTTGAAAGAAAGCTCTACACCAGGATTTTAGGTTCTTTTCCATAAGGTAATCATATGTTGTAAGATTAAGTAGTTGTATTTCCTTCATGGATGCATTGAATAAAGTCTCATTTGATGCCTTGCATTCCTTCCAAAACATCCTCTCATAATGTACACCGCTGAATCTTTTCCTAAAGTTGGCAACAATATGCCATGCACACTGGCTGTGTTCAGCAGTAGGCAATACTTCCTTCACAACCTCCAATAGCCCCTACACAATTTAAATCCATTTGTTAAGAAAATATAAATTCATTAAGAAAAAACATTAAGTTTTCTAGTAAGTGATATACCTTATGTTGATCTGACATTAGGGTAACACAAAAACCATTTTCCATTTCTAGATCATCTTTAAGATTCTCCAAAAACCATTTCTAATTTTTTTTCCACACAAACAACTGCCCATGCTATTGGGAAAATATGATTGTTAGCATCTCTTCCTATGACACATTTCAACTCTCCACTACATAAACCCTTCAAGAAACAACCATCCAGGTTTATTACTCTTCTACAACTGCCTTTCCAACCTTGTTTCAGCCCCTCAAAACATATATAAAACTTACTAAAATATATCTTCCCATCAGTCATACTGTTAACATCCATTTTGACATTTGATCCTGAATTGTATATTCTTATCTCTTCCCCATATGACCAAAGCTTGGCATAATGCTCAACTGGTGTGCCTTCAATTAGTTCAATGGCATATTTCTTTGCTCTTCTACACTGTCCCATACTCACATCAATTACAAATTTTTGTTTCACTTTTTCCTTGAGTAGCCTAACACTCATTGTTTGTTTTTGTAAGAATTATGTTGTGAAATGGATACCAATCCTTGCATAGTTTACAATTGACCCTATTTTAAAATTTCTTGCATAATTATGCTCATCTATAAGAGACTTAATCTGGGAAGAATTTTCTTCACTCCTCCATGAAGCCCACAATCTAAACTTGCATTGCCCTAAACTACATTTATCTAAAAGCCTCCTAGTATCATTTTTTTGTAGCACAATTGATACCCTTTAGCAACAACATAATTACATAACATATGTTTTAACTGTTTAGGACCTTTAAATCTCATTCCTAACACAGGTTTTTGCTTTTTCCAATGAACATTTTCATTAAAAGTTGTTACCTCCTAATGAATTGGCTCGTTTTCATCCATCTGATCATATGGATCCTCATGAGATGGATCCTCATGAGTTGGACTGTCTTGAGTTGGTTTCTCCTTGGGGCAGAGCTTGTTAAAAAATGCATCATTCAAGGTCTTGCTCATTGGAATGCAATCTCCATCTTCAATGTTATCATCCAAATTACCTTGCACTTGCACTTCATTTAGGACAATGCCTCCTTCTATCTCAACATGCAACTCTTCTATTACTTCACCTACACCAGAAAACTTGTCCTCCGGGTGCACACTTCAGCCATCTCACCAACAATCCATTGATGAACATTAACACCAACATGATCCATGTACACAAAATCTACACAACCAAAATCATACCCTACTTCGATTAATTCCTAGTAGTCTTTCTCAGTTGCTATTATCCTCAATCCTTTAGGGAACTCAATATCAGGCATGCAAAAGTACACATCAACACATGTCTTGTTTGCGAATCTTTGAATGAACAATAGAAATTCATTTTTGTCCATTCCAGCAAAATCCACATCCTCAAACCTTTGCTCCACTCCATCTGAATGACTGATCACTGGATACCTAGTAAACAAACTAGCTAAATGAAGATCGATCTTCATGTAGACGGCCATAGCAAGAATCCAAGAGACATTTTTTTGATGAACAATAGAAGAAAATAGAAGAAAGGGGTAGATGAAACTGAGTAAAGACGATTATTTCTTGCAAAGGAAGGGTTGGTCTCATTTATCGATACATTAAGTGGCATGTGATTTGGATGTATGAGGTGGCTTTTTAATGACATGAAGAATCTTACCTGCTGATTGGGATGGGGTGTCACCGGGTGATCCCTTCACTTTTTAGAAAATGGTCTTTTTACCCGGTTAAACGTGAATTCATGCCCTTATAAAGCCAAAAATAACATAAGGTACCTTTAAACCAAAATGTATAAGTTCGTGGGGGCTACAGTGACATTTTCCCGACTTTAGTTGGATTGTCCTTATGGCTAACTCTGTTATTTTTGGTCCATTGACTCTAAACATGTAAGGGCAAAATCATACATACACATGGACTATTCATGAATTTTTCTCTTTTTAGAACTCGAGGGGCCATTTCTGTCAAATTTCATAATAATGTAATAAGAACCTCCTTATGTCACCACCGTATATCAAGAAATTGTTACCATGCACGTCCAATGTAAGCAAACACCCATAGAAATCATCAACAGTAGCTAACGAGCTCTCGTTCCATCTCTCGAAAGCAAGAGTAGTGACAACAACTCCATACACCTTGTTCTCCATTTGATTCCCATTCATCTCCAAATGCTTTGTCACCGAATCCCTAGCCTTCAACACTTCATGATTGTAATTCTGAAATATGTCATCAAATAAATCTTTTGAATGCTCAAACTGACCGCATGTCTTAGTCACATCATTGAAGCTATGATCCTTCTTAAGATCGATAACAGAAAGCCTAGAACAAAACATCGCCTATTTGAAGAAAAATTTGAAGTTACAATCATCGAAATCGACATATTCCTATTGTATTTTAAAGACTAATCGGTTGTTATAGTGTGACCATTGACTGGAAATGAGGAAACTTGAGGGGTTTGATGAATTGGAAGATCATCAAACGAGGGATTTGGAGATTAGGGTTAGAGGGATTCATAGACCAAGGATGTCAACACTCGAAGAGTGTTAATGGTTGGTGAATTAATTGGTCTTACTTTCTTCTATGTTATTCCTATAAAATTTGTTCAAAATTTCGCCAATATTGAATCAATCGAGAAAGTTGTTCCGTTTCTGAAACCCATTATCAATACGTGAGTGGATCTGAACCAAAATTGATAAAATTTTTTTGTGAAACTTGAATTGTTAATTGACCTTGTTTGTAATCGTATCATTACAGTAGATCTATGATGGTGATTATTCAAGGGTTTATTCCTGCAATTGTGTTGAAGAAATTCCTCATTCCCATTCTAATGATTTTGAAGGAAATATAAAAAATAGGGGGCTAATTTATGATCTCAACTTTGGAATCAAGAGCAGTTAGGAAACTTCATCTGTTTTTCTAGTGAATGTGATTCTAGGAATGGAGTATTATAATAGGTCGGTTGCCAATGAGTGGTTTATGAGCTTGTAAGTAATCGTATGATCTTTTTTCTTTGCAGTTGCGAAAAATTCATATTCTTTTGTTCCCGTATAATGTGCTTATTGTTTAGATTTTCTAATTAGTGGTTTATGAAATCGCATAGGAATAATTACAAAAATACCACATTAAGAATAGTACCATAATGAAGTGGATGAAAGAAGGGTAAAACATGTCTTTCATAAGTAGTCCTTGTGGTATTGTTTTGGTCAAAAATTGACCAAGTGTAATTCGACCAAATTGTATGAGAGGTTGTGGTGTTAGTGCAGTGTAGGTGTATAATAATGATCAAGATGAGACAAATGAGTTACAAGGAAATCCCTTGATCCTTTATAGGATATCCGACTTAAAACCTTGAAAGGTGATAATAATCACATGCCTTGATGTATTTTATTGATTTAATTTTAAGATTACAAAGATGTTGAAGGTGATACGAGTACAAGTGTAATACAAGAGCTAATCATGTGTGTAGTGTTCTAGATACACGTGTTATTTATAGTCCATTGTAAGTAACAAGAAGTCTGATAACTCTGGGATCCTTCGAAATCAACATATGAACGTTATTTGACTTGGTATTCTGGGTCTTTTGCCTATGTGAGATGACTCTCCATTGAGAATGAGTCTTGTGTGGACCTATTCTGCACATGTGAGAAATAAAGAAAAATATGGCCATTATAAGTGTTAGGAAATATTAGTGATAATAAACAGAATCATGGGATATGTTTAATGATCCCGAGGCTTCAGAAATATCAAGGATCGTGAATATGAGTTAAGGATCCAGCCCATAACAACTGCCCCCAAATCATACCTGCAAAATTTAAATGTTATCTTTTAAATATTTTGAGGTATAATTTTAAAGCAAATAGTGAAGTAAAAAGTTCTAATGGTTAAGGTAATTTAAATTTAAACGAATATATTTCTAGCCGTTGGAATGGGTCAAATCACCCGTCTACCATTTCTTGATTCCTATATAAATAGAGTATGCAACCTTTCAATTTCGTCTTACTCCTTTTTCTCTTCTTCTAGATGTCCATTAAATATCATCGAAGGTATTACTTTTGTTTATTTTTCTCCTTCTTTTCTTTTAAATATGGTAAAAAAAGGAGCTCGCTTTGTATCGATTTTCCTCTTTTAGTAGCCGATTTTCTTAGCTTTTGGAGTGTTAGTAACAAAGGATCTAGAGTATCTAGGTGCCCAACATCAGAGAGCTTGTGGTTTCATAATTCTATCCGCGCATTTTTCCTGGTTTTCGTTTAAAAAGCTCTGTAAGTTAAGCTACACTCTATTCTTTCTGTGAAACTTGTATTTATGACCATAAGTCGTTATTATGAACCTATAAATAAGATTTATTAGTAATTCCATGTCGTTATACTGATTAATCTACTTACGTGAGTGATGTCTAGGCTGGATTTAGTGAGGGGTTTAAAGTGAGATTTCCAAACAGTATACTTTGTATACTGTAACGCCCGTGTTTCTAGGCTAGGCATTAATGATGATATAATTGTCTAGGTCAACCTTTGTAACTTGTTTTGAAGTAATAAAGATGTATTATTTGAGTGTTATGTGCTTATACTTAATTATTATGATTTGATAAATCAAGGATAAAAGATAAGCATCGAAAATAAATGCTAGATACACCCAATATCTATAAAGAAAGTTGTAGTGGTCGAAACAAGGATTCCGTAGATATAAAGAATACCGAAATCCAAGTTATAACAAAGAAGTTATGACCTACCGAAATTTCACGACAAAACCAGCATGACGTAGTGTGACGTAAAAAGTGAATTTACGATAAAGTGCTTTTTAGTCATAGCGATCTAAATGAAAGTCGTAGTATGCATTAAACCGAGATTGTGCATAAAAAGAATGTCCAAATCTGATTTCGTATGAGGAAGTTATGAATTTTCTAAGCTTTGATATAACAATATGTAGCACGAAACTCGAATTTTAGATCGAACGATTTTTAGCCGACACAACCTAAACGAGAATCGAAGATCTTGTCGATTGTAGTTTAACGGTAAAAAAACATACGAAAATGGACATCGGATGAAGAAGTTATGAATTTTTAATGAACTTTTTCTTGTCCCGGCCTGTTAAAATATAAATTTAAAAGTAACGTCAGAATTAGCCGACAGAGTCGAAACGAAAGTTGTAGAGCATAATTTCACCTATGTGTGGATATAAAGAACGTCAAAAAACAGAGCACATATGCGAAAGATATGAATTTTTTGAAGTTTTAGGCACAAACATCGAAGCTGGAAAAACGCCCAGCGTACCAAGAGGTACGCTTAGCGTATATATGTACGCCCAACGTACGAGATATGTACGCCCAATGTATTATTGTGTTCACGGTCCGAAATTGGACACGTAGCCCTACTCCATTGCATGGTGCACACGTGTTTGTAGCCTTGACGCATCCGAGATGATCCCTTCGTACGACCCACGTAGTAGTTGGTAAAGTAGTACGCCCCACGTACTATGATGTTACGCCCAGGGTAATGGCTAGTGAAGAAGTACGCCCCACGTACCATGAAAGTTACGACCAATGTAACTCGAGGCATCAGCCACTATAAATAGCGATCGAAGCCAGCCGATTTTTGTTTACAATTTCCACTTCTCTCACCCTCTACTATCCTTTATGTTACACTAAATGACCCTAAACCTAAAATACCATCCTAGCACCACAAGGAAGCCCCGAAGACCACGAGAAAAAGAGTTTTCGAGTCGAAACTTTGCCCACGTGAAGCCCGTTTTTTGAGAAAACATCACGGTTTCATCGAAAAAGATTATTTTAAGGGACGAAGTGCTGCCCAATTATCATCAAATCAAGTGAGTGTGTGGTCACTATCATCTTACACATAAATATGAAGTATTTTCTATAAAATATGTGCTATGTGTGTGTGTGTGTGTGTATATATATATATATATATATATATATATATATATATATATATATTGTTTGTCTATTTGAGATGGGTGTTGAATGAATGTTTTATACAGGTTTCAAATTGGTATAGGTATTTTATCTAAAAATATATTGGGTAAAACATGGATAAATGAAATATATTATGTGTCACAAAATGATGAGAGGCCTCATCCTTTTTCGTCCCTTCCAACGCTCAAGAATGCAGATCTGGAACCCAAGAGCCTGAAAACCACATATAGTTGCTAACTTTATGTCCATGCATAACACAAGGAGGCTAAAACACTTAAATAAGGCCTAACATGGGCCTAAAGCATGAAGGAGGGCCTATAACATGATAAAGTTTTAAGCTTTAAGCCCAAAGAGGCCACAAGCATCCAGATCTGAAGTGGCAACTTCAATCAATGGCAAAACCCAAGAATGACCCCAATACGAGCCAAAAATAACAATAAACTTCCAAAGGGAAAGATTTAAGCAATAAACGACCAAGGTATCGACTTTATACCTCAAAATGGTTGCAACAACACAGAAGATGTCGGATCTACAACCTTCCTCTCAATCAAACCTCTTCAAACTCCAAGCTCCTTCAAAAGATCACCAAAAACTCACTCTTCAAGCTCACATATACAAAAGGGAGAGAATGCACAAATTAGGGTTTCTCTAGACAGAGGGGCAGACAAAGAGGCCATCCAAAGACCATAAGATCTTTAAATATGGTGCAACACCCTAAAAATTTAGGTTTCATAAACAGCCGCCAACTCGTCGAGTTTTCCTCAACAACTCGTCGAGTTGGTCCAAAAACATGCGCGACCCAAGAGCTTCCACCACGTCAAGTTGAGGCTATCAACTCAACGAGTTCAGTATTGAAATTTGTCTTTTAAACCATAAATCTCACACCTAGGAGTCAGGATGTTACATAAACAAATAAGAACTTTGGAGGAATGAAAATTGTAGTTATTATTTATCGAACAAAACATATTAGAACACGGAGGAATGAAAATTTGCCCCACCATCATACCAATATAGTTTAAATGATCAAATATTTACATATCAACTAAAACAAATTATTAATACTTTTTTAATTTTCACAATAACAACATGGATATGTTTGTACTTTTGTTCTCATGGCTGCTCCAAAGATATTTAAGTTTTGTACAAACAAATTAAAATGAAAAGGCAACTTAAATATATATTAATAATTCCAAATATATTTGAGTTAAACTAAAAAATAATACTAAGAATTGGACCCACTATTACGCAACACCCGAACACATTTATATTGCTAAGTAGTATTGGCGATTTTAGTCAAAACATCAAAGGCTACCTAAAATTCTTGCAAAAGGGGTTATATATGAGGTAATATTTACAGGAAAATTAATACACATTTGTATTGCTATATGTGTCAAGGTGATCATCATTCAACATAAGTTTATGACTTTTGACTACTTGCAAATAATAATAAAACAATCGTATCATCGGTCAAACTTCATAATATATGGAACAATGAGTGCTACTATAGTTGATTATTATCATTTTTTTTTTCAGAAACGTCAACAGACCAAATGTGCAATTTTGATCAAACCATATGTAACATCCATCAAATCAAGCCAAATTTAAACTTTTTAAAACATTTCAAAACCATTAAACATTACAAAATTTGTTTTCAAAACAGTATAATATCAGAGTATCCCAGAAAAAAAGTCATAAATGTGAGGATCTGTACGATCACACCTTTACATTACTACGATCATCTGATGTACCTAAAACAAAAACTGAAACTGTAAGCCCAAAGCTTAGTGAGCTCCCCCAAAATACCGATACACAGCAAATAACACATATACAAGTAACAACATGTAATGGGTCCACAACTTTACAGACTGGATTACCCTTAGGCCCACAGTGTGAGTCTGACATGCATTTTGGGCCCACAAGTCACATATGACTTACCACCGAGCCTACAGTATGAGTCTGGTATGCCCTGCCTTGCCCTCAACTCGTATCTGGAATGCTCCTAAGCCCACAGTACAAGTCTGGCAAGCCCTGTCGGGCCCTCAGCTTGTATCTAGAATACTCTTGAGTCCTCAGTATGAGTCTGGCATCCCCTGCCCGACCCTCAACTTATATCTAGAATACTCTAGGGTTTGTTGGGTACCACACGGAGCAATACAACCTCAACCCATCCCGCATAACATGTCAACATATAACATAATTAATGCACATACAAATAATCAGATAGTAACACAAGCAGTCCTACAGATCTACGAAATCGGCATATCAACTAGCAAGCATAACTAACTCATACTCAACATAATATCAACTGTTAGGATATCAGATCCAATAGGTTGGTATTGGTGCCTTCGATCCCTTAGTATAATGAGGATAACTCATCTCACAATTATCAAACTGTTATAAGCTCAAACTCTCGAATCATAGCCACGAACTCCACCACCTATATTTACCATAAGACCATTTCCATAAATTTATAATTTACCAAAATACCCCCAGAAGTCAACTAGTCAACATTTAGTCAAAGTCAAGGTCAACAGTTCATGTTGAACCAACTCGTCGAGTGCAGATTACTGACTCGACGAGTCCTTCCAGAACTCGAGAAGTCGTGAAAATCCCCAGTTGACTCATCGAGTTTCCAAACAACTCGTCAAGTCCATGCATGTCCAAAAGTCGACAAAACCCTAACTGACTCGTCAAGTTATCTTGCTGACTCGCCGAGTTCATGTAGAAATCCTCCAAGTTATTCTTCATCGGACTCGTCGAGTTGGCCATGCAACTCGTCGAGTCCCTTCAGTCCTTTCTCCATTCAGATGCTTTTAAGCCACCCCAAATCTCCATATTGCAGATCAAGCTTCTCAAGGCATGTTTATCATGTAAAGTTGTTAACTTTACGTGCATGCAAGACTCTAAAGGCTTAGAATACCAAATCCAAGCTTATAATGGGCTTTAACTCAAAAGGGAAGGTTCCTACTTGATAAAGCTGGAGACTTTATAGCTATAGAGACCAAGATAAGTTCAGATCTGAAGTTGCAACTTCAAATCCTAGCCCATGCTCGAAAATGGTTAACATACATGCTAGAAAAGCCCTAATCTTAAACATGAAGAAATCTAGGAGGAAAGTCAAGGTAACGACTTGTTACCTTCAAAATGATGCCAATAAGCAAAAGATTCAGATCCACCACCTCTTCTGTGCTCCAATCCTCGTATACTTCAAGTCTTCTTCTTCCAAATCACCTCCCAAGCTTGAAAATCACACAAAATGGAGAGCACACACGAATTAGGGTTTCAAAGCTCAAGGGGATGGTGAGGGGAGGCCAAGGGAGGCTAATGATCTTTTAAATAAGGTGCAAAACCCTGGAAATTTGGGTTTCATCCTCCAGCTCCAACTCGTCAAGTCGTATCCTCCGACTCGTCGAGTTGGTCACTTAAGTTACGCAGCCAAATCAGTTCATACTCGACGAGTTAGGGCATCCGACTCGTTGAGTCGGCCTTTCAAAAATGAAAATATAAGACTGTAAAGATTATACCAGAGAGTCGGAATGTTATACCATAGAGACAATTTCAGTAATTTACTCTTAATATATTCCGCCTCGATTTCCAAATTAGATTTAATATATTCTGCCCCTATAGTAGGATTGTGTAGTTGTACATGAATAATTAAAATATAGAAATACCGTAGAAAAATTAACACTTTAGAACTTGTGTTTATTAAAGTTTTCTTTTTGAACAGTGAGAAGAGAGATTAATTGTGTCCTTTAATTAAAATTACGGCATGCATGCCATTGTTGTCAAGTCTTCATTTTACACTCCACTAGCTAGGTGACGGAGCAGACTCACTACCACCACGACCAACAGGGCTACCAACTGCATCCATTTCGTGGTGGTCGTACTGGACCGGCTGTAGAGTCAATAACAGAAGGCTTCCCGTTTTCATCCTCCAGGCTTCCTAAAACTTTCCTCTCAAGCTACATTTCATTTGAAACTTATGAATAGAAAAACTAGTATTGCGATTATGGCGAAACTTTTGGTCTCTTGTCTCATGTCTGATGTCTCTTGTGTACCTTCAAGATCTAGCAAGTAACCAAAAATAACGAAAGCGTGAAAAAGGTACAATCTTGAGGTTTTTGATAAATTGTTTGCGTCGAGGGGAGAAAGTTATTAATTATCCAACAAGTTGGTGATAAGATGGCTTGATTTTGACTTCAATATTTCTTGTATTAAAAAATGGGTTAATTAATTAATTGTCTTTAAATAAAAATAATATATGGCACTCGGTCATCTTTGCCAACTATTTACGCAACATGACACTCGGTACTTTGACCCATGTGTGTTTTTCTTCAAGTATTTGTTCAAGTCTTTAGAGTCTGATTATCAGTTATTAGTTCATACAGCAATAGCAGTTAGTTTGAAATTTGAATACAAACCATGAGGAGGAGAATCTTTGGATTAAAGGTGTAATGTTGACGAATGAAGTTTGTCGATGGTTGTTGGTTGGTTTTCGTATATGTGTAAAACGATGGTGTCTTCTTTAGGTAATGCAGCTAACAAACATAGAGCCAATCTTTTGGCGTAAAGTCTTCTTTATTCATGTTTGATAACGGAGTGATCTTCAACAATTTATAGGAGAAACATTTAAATAATATTAATTATCAAATAATACCATACTAAACCTTATTGTCCATCCTCTTTGAGATTGAGGATTTAAGTCTCATCTAGACATATATGGATTTAAGTAGTAGTTTAAGAATAATTCAATAAATAAAATTAAAGTTCAAAAAATCTTCGAAAAAGTATTTTTTTTTTTAATAAAGATTAAGTTATTTTTTACCAATAATCAAAATTAATTCAAGGATAATCTTCAGAGAAATCTCAATATTTTGGTTCAGAAAAATCTCAATATTTTGATTACCGGCAAAAAGTAATGTAATTAAACAGATTAGCTAAGAATAATCTTCAGAAAAATATCAATATTTTGATTATTGGTAAAATAAAACATACTCTTTAGAAAAGTCCCAAAGTTTTGACAAATTAACGAAAAAAGACATGCTAAATTTATGAAGCCTATCAAAAAAAGTTATTCCGAAATTTTAACCGACATGTAAGTGAAAATTAATTTGGGATTAAACCGTAAATATGTCCAAAATATTGACATTTTATTGGAGATTTCTAATATATATATATATACAAGTTAATGCGAAAACATAAATATATTGTGAAAATAAGAACATACATTTTATATTATAAAAATCAAACACGTGTATTTTAAAAATTAAATTTATTAGCAATAATGATAAAGATAATAAATTTACATTGGATCGGAGGGTATTATGATAATATAATGAGTGAAATGTATATGTATTAATCCATTGAACTCTTATAAGTTCAATGCATTGGAGATTGGTCTGAATTCAATGCATTGAAGATGGTATTTAAGATTACACGAAATTTGACTTGCCAAAGTCTTACAATTGTTTGCCACGAGTTTTCATATTTTGAAAACAATCTATAAGGCAAAAAAAGTGCTACTTTTAGTAGAATATATACCTAGGTAGCTAGTATTTGTTTCGACTATCGTGTTTTTCATGTACTCATGTTTCCACATCCTTTCAAGCTATAATAAATTTTGCATTTCCATGTATATTCACAATATAATTTCGAAGAGTATGTGTAAATGCACCAAGATCATGTTCATGGAATTCTTTTACATTTAGCCATTGAGTTGTTCCTTCACTTTTAGATGCCTGGAACAATTATATACACAAGTAATATAGCCTTACAATTAATTAAAGCTAGCGATTGATGAGCTCTTAAAATTGTATATCTTTGGTCGAATACAATGCTTCATTTTTGAAATAAATGACTAAGTGAAGCTAAAATCTAGGAAATAGTGGAAATCATGGAGATAATTCTAAGGAATGAAAACATACGCTAAACAAATAAAACTAAGTAAATAGATACAGGAAAAACTAGAAAGCAGTAAGTTGCAACCTTGGGGCTCTAAAGTGTCTTCTAATGCATTGTAATTTGATGGATTCATCCTTGAAGGCAGACTTAGGTACAGTCTTGGACAAGTATCACTTTGCTTCTTACACGACAATACACATTTCCCCTTTTTAAGGATATTATAGTATATAGTGTATGTGTGGTGATCAAAATAATAGATAGTTAAGAATTGCACCATACATGAGTTTTATTAATTGTTTGTCAAACGTATAAAATTAGTTAAATTATACAACGAACGATGAATAAATTAAATAAAGAGTGAGACAAAGCAAGAATAACAACAAATTGTTGGAAAAATGTTTTAAATTAAGAGTTCTTGTGTAAGGTTGGTAATCCATGGTTTGCTGGTTTCATTGATCAGTAGAAGTTGGAGTATGAGTCAATGATGATGGTGGAGGCGGTGGAGCACCACCACCATGATGGCCAGCAACCTTCTTGGAGCCGACACAAGGATTACCACATCCACCTGTGTTACAACATCCGTTCCCTGGCGGCCGAACAGGGCCTTTTTGTAGAGATGATAACAGAAGGTTTCCAGTCTTCATCCATGTTTCTTCAAATTCTCCATTCAAAAGCCTACAAGCTCTACTTGGTTCAAAACTCATGAACATAAAAATAAACGCTGTGGTTATGGCGAAAACTTTGATTTCTGATCTCATTTTGTGTGTGTGTGTGTGTGTGTTGTGTTGCTTTGATCAAAATGAATGCCGTGGAGAAGGGAGAAAAGGGAAAAGTTGTTGAGGTTTGATGAAAAATCTGCATGAGGAGGAGAGGGTTATTTACTTATTTATAGATTTAGTAATCACAGCATATTTTGACTTTGACTTGAATAAATCTAGTCTTCAATTAGGATTTGGAAATTGAATAGGTCGTTTATGCGTGGTAGAACTAGAATTATATTTTTGAGTAGTTTATAAAACTATTTTTCATAAAGTAATAATCTTAATAATTAAAATCAAATGTTAGAGCTACAGTTTTAAAGTACTTATGTAAGATAGGTTGGCTTCAAGCCTTCAATTATATTTATAAAATTATATTCACACCGATGGTTAAAAGTCGAAAGCCATCTAAATCCGCTTACTATTTTTTTTTTTTTAAAATTAAATAAATAAATATTTTAATAGTATAGTTTTCATAGCCATAAGTTATTCTACAAAAAGCTCTCATAGATAACCATTAACTTTTTTGTTAGACGTTTGTGTAGGCAGGATTCATTTTAAAGTAAGGATCAGTAAAGATACTTTTAAAAAAATTGAAAAAAAACTAAAAAAAATACAAATTATAAAATTGAACATAGATCTATGTACCAGAGAAAAAAAATTAAATTTTTTTTTGGATCATTAAAATTGAATCATTGATCATAATTATGCAAAATAAAAAATTAAAATTGAATCATTGATCAATTTTAATGATACAAAATTTTTTTATAATTTTTTTTTCTTCCAGACATAGATCTATGCTCGATTACATGATTTGTATTTTTTTTTAGATTTTTTTAAGTTGTACTCACAATTCCTCACTTTAAAATGAGTCCTTAGACCATCTCCAACTCACTCTCATTTTTTTCCTAAAAAATGGAGTAAAAAATGGAACAAATAGTGTTTCTTCTCCAACCCTACTTCATTTCTTACCCCATTTTTACTCTCAAAAAGTATGCTCTTAGTATATTCCATTTTTCCAACTTATATAGATTGTCAATCATATCCTTTATATTAATTTTGATTTAACAAATATATAATCTATATTTTTTTTTATTACAATACTATTAAATAAATAAGTTTATATTTATAATACCTAATTATAAGCTTTTGTAAAATACGTTATCGTATTTTAAAATTGCAATATGTATTTAAATTTTCGTATGAATTTGATAAACAAAAAATAAACTTTATATTTATAATTAATTAATATAATTTAATATATAATAAAATATTATAAGTATTAAATATTACATTTAAATTATAATTAGTAGATAAAAATAAACTAATAATGTATAAATATATAAAAGATGGACTAAAACCGACAGCTCAAAGTTCATCCCCATTTTGGGAGAAATGAATAGTGTAACACCATATTTGGGGTTATACTATTCATTTCCCCCAAAATGGGGGAATAAATAGGGTAGGATTGGAGAGGAATAGGGGGAAAATGGGAGAAAAAATGGAAAACAAGAGTGGGTTGGAGATGCTCTTACAGGAACCGAATCCGTGTATGCAAAATGCATGAAAGCTAGCGAATGCCAACATATTTGTTGAATTTACTCACTTTTGCTTATTTTAATAGGGAACTAGATTTATTAAGCTAATTAACTTTTCGGTTTGTTTACATCTGGGTAACTATTTTTTTTATACACATCTAGGTAACAAAGTTTTTTGAAGTGTTCACATATGACCATTATGACTGGCTATAATAGGTTACATCTGGTCATAATGATTATATATGAACAATTCCAAAAAGTTTGTTACCTAGATGTGTACAAAAAAAAAAAAATAGTTACACAGATGTGAAGAAACCGAAAAGGTAAGAGTAAGTTACACGAATGGTCCTTATGGTTTATGTAACTTATGTGTTTGTTCCCTAACTTATTTTTTTTAACTAGGATGATCACTACTGTTTATTTTTGTTGTGTGTTTGGTCCCTGTCTTACCTCAAAAAACTACTGTGCCATTTTTACTTTTTTTTTTAAAATAATTTTCTTATTTATGTATTTATTTTTTTATATATTAAAAAAAATAATAGATCCCACATATCTGTATCTCCTCACCTTAAACCTAAAACCACATTTGAGAAATTTAGGTTGGATCCCACGAGTCACCATCCCATCTCTTTTTCTCCTCAACTTCTATTTCCTTTCCATATTTAGTGACATCAACGTCTCCACTATCCCTTCTTTTTTCAGTCCTCAACTCTGACGAACCAACACCATAACCCACTGTCTCTCCATTGAATTTTGCACCACCACAACCCAATAGAAGGGTTGTGGTGTTGCTTCGCCGTAGTTGAAGGACCGAAAAAAGAAGGAACGGTGAAAACGTCGATTTTACTAAAGATGGAAAGGAAATAGAAGATGAGGAAGATGAGAGATGAGATGATGACTGGTAGGACCTAACTTAAATTTCTCAAATGTGGTTTCAGGTTTACGGTGAGAAAATACAGATATGTGAGGTCTATTAATTTTTTTTAAATATATAAAAAATAAATACATAAATAAGAAAATTATTTAAAAAATAAATTAAGAATTACACAATAATCTTTTGAGGTAAGACATAGACCAAACACAACAAAAATAAACAGTAAGAATTATCCGAGTTAAAAAATAAGTTTTGGACCAAACACACATATTATTCAAACCACATGGACCATTCGTGTAGTTTACTCAAACCTTTTCAGTTTGTTCATATCTGGTAGGTAATTATCTTTTTTTTTATACACATATAGGTAACAGATTTTTTGGAAAATGTTCATATATAACCATTATGACTGGTTATGACCGGATGCAACCTGCTACAACAGATTATAATATTTATATGTGAACATTTCCAAAAAATTTGTTACCTAAATGTATACCAATAAAAGATAGTTTCCCAAATATGAATAAATCAAAAATTAATTATCTTAATAAATTATTTTTTTATTTTAATATAGTGATGAAAAAGCCTTTTTAACTTAACTGTTAACCTTGTTTCATATTCATTGAAGAGCGATTTCATATAATATTTAATTAATAGTAAAATGTTATATGATATCACTTTCGACTAAATGGTATTTGTATTGCATTGAGAATTGAGAAGAATGTGAATGCGTTTACATTTTTTTAATGCTTGATAAAAATTTAAATTTTAATTATAGTTGAAAGCTACGGTCGCTTTTCCACCAAACTCAAGATTTTGTTTCTCTTTAATGAATCATAAGCTGACATTATCCACCTCAAAAGTAGTTTTTTTTTATAAGATTTATGATTAAAAACCATTTATTTACTATCAAAAGTCAAAGTTAATATATTGATAGACAAACATTTCTTGGCATGCACGATAACCTTTTGGTTTCAAGCTCTATTTTAAAATCGTGTTAACCTTAGAGAATACTATTTAATAGATAAAATTATGAATGGTCTATTGGGTTAGTTGAAAATTGTTTAAAAAAATTAGACTAACATCAAATGTCAAAAATTTTCATTTTACAGTGTGTTCGGTTAAATTATTTCTAAAAATATTTACAATGATATATTTGTCATTGGTATTCTTTTTATTTTCTTTTATTACTTTTATTTTTTTATTAAAATAAATAAAAAAGAAAAGAAAAATATAAACACCACTCCTCACTTTATTTGCTAGGTGCATCACTTAACATCACTTAACATCACCATTGTTTGTGCAAAGATGTTCAATCCTATTCAGAATTCAGGATCTTCAAGATCTTTCAGGATCTCTAACTCTTCTCAGGATCCTGACGATTGTTATTATTATTTCCTAACACTTTTTAACGGTCAATTTCTTTTTCTCACATGTGTAGAAATGGTAAAGATGAGATTCATTCTCAACGAAGAATCACTTCAACAAGACTTAAGACCCAGGAATACCAAGTCAAACAACGTGCATATGCTCATTTAAGAGGATCCTAGAAATATTAGACTTATTGTTATTTAGTCTAAACTATAAATATTCATGTGATACACGCACTACAGACATGATTAACTCTATGACTACATTTGTACTTGTATTATCTTCATCATTTTTTTAACCACACATTAAAAAAAACAACAACGTAGGTGATCATTATCACCTCCCAAGGTTTTATGTCGGAGATCTTATAAGGATCAAGGGCTTTCCTTGTAACTCACTTGTCACACTTTGATCAATATTCGATACTTACACTATCTTAAACACCGCAACCTCTCATACAATTTGGTGGAATATTACTTAATCAATTTTTGACAAAAACAATTTAGTGCGCACACTGTGGGGTCGTGGTGTTCACAATCGTTCAAGAATCATGTCGACCAAAACAAACTTATCCTCTTTCTCTATTCCTCCTATTCCCTTTAAAAACCTTCCACCACCTCTAAACGGAGCTCCTAAGAAGACTTATGAGGCACCAAAGAAAAACACTTCTTCGGTCGCTACCTTAGGATTTCAGGATCCTCCTATAGTGATTTCGAACAACGAGCTCTTTGCTATGATGAAGAGATTAGAACAATAAGTTACTCAGCAGCAGGAGGACAACATGACAATGCTCAAGGAAATGGAGAGAATGAAGGCAGAGATTCATAAACCCCAAGAAGTAGCACCCTCGATCTTGCACCCTAAGATCAAGGTTGTAGAACTCGTTACTCGGTACCTGCTCGGCCAACTACCGAGTAGCGAGTACTCGGGAATACTCAGGAGTACTTGGGGAGTACTCGAATTTGGTAATTCATGTAGTAATATTTTTAGGGAAATTATATATGTCAAAATAATAAGTTAAAATCATAAGTTGATTGAAATATATAACAAAATTAGATACATGTGAATACACAAAAACTAAAAAAGACAAATAATGGTCTCACTTCGTGAATAATTACTAAAATTTAAGATATATATGTAGTAATAATCACATGTGTGTATGTTCAATAATAATAAATCATTAAGTATATTATACATATTAATCACCGAGTTGACCGAGTTTTACAACATTGCTCAGTTCAGTAAGAGGCCGATCGGGGAGTACTCGGGATTCTGTAACTCGCCTCGGCAAGGGGCCGAGTAGCGAGTACTCGGAGGAGTAATCGGCCAACTCGGCGAGTTTTACAACACTGCCTAAGATCATGAACTTTGACGATGCAAGATCCTCAGGAAACCGCCGGGAGATCGTATCCTCAACATCAGCTGTAACTTCCCCAAATTCACAGTCATTTTAAAAATTTTATTTATGCTTATTTTAAAATCAAAGTATCAGTTTTGAAGAATAATATTGCGGAATTTGTTCCCAGAAAACATGATAATGATATTATCAAAGCATTTCTGAAGAAATGTATTTTATTTATATTAAAACATAGGGATGTCATCGTCAATACAAAAATATAAGCATAAACAGACCTTACATTAATTTACACTAATGTATACATCTCCTTTAATCTCTCAGTGTAATGTATCTTCGCATCGGTACCTGTTATACAAATAAACTGAGTGGGTCATGTTGGGAAATGTAACGCCCGTGTTTTTAGGCTAATCATTAGTCTGATGATTTAATAGTTAATGTCAATAAATGCAACTTATTTTGAAGTAATAAAAAAGAATTATTTGAGTATTATGTGAATTTATGTGCTTTATACTTGTTTATAATGATATAACAAATTAACAATGAAAATAAGCTTCAAAAGTAAAATGTTAGATAAACTCGATATCTATGAAGAAAGTTGTAGTGTTGTGACAAGAATTCCGTAGATATAAAGAACGCCGAAATTCGAGTTAAAACGAATAAGTTATGACCTGTTGAAGTTTGAAGGCTCAAACCAACACATCACCGCATAAAGTAAAAAGTGAATTCTTGACAAATTACTTTTTAGCCTTAGCGATCTAAATGATAGTCATAGTATACGTTAAATCGAGAGTGTGCATAAAAAGAATGTCCAAATATGACTTTGTATGAGAAAGTTATGAATTTTCTAAAATTTAGCATTGTAATGCACAACCCAAAATTCAAATTTTATATCGATCGATTTTTAGCCGACACAACCTAAATGAGAATTGAAGATCTCATTAATAGAACTCGGCGATAAAAAGACAGTTGTAAACGGAGTCCGTATGTAGAAGATATGAATTTTACATGGTCGTTTAACAGTGTAATCCTCTCATAGTGTTAAATTTAAAATCGGTCAAGAATTAGCCGACAGAGTCAAAAGGAGCGTTGTAGACCTTGTCAATACCTACGCATGGATATAAAGAATATAAAAAATGGTGCTCGTATGCGAAAGTTGTGATTTTTTTTTAAAAAAATTGGTTGTTTTATCTGCGTCCAGCACTATGTGCCAGCACCAGGTGAAGCCTTGGTGTCCACGCAAGTCCATGATGTGAATTTAAGTGCCACGACGTGAATCGGCTCCAGACAACCTATAAATAGAGGCGTAGATCACCCTTAAAACTCACACCAAAACCATTATTTCTCTCCCATTACCCCTAAAACCTCTCTTGCATTCCCTAGTACTTCCTAAGTGCTAGAAGCGAGTCCCAGAGTGCTCGAAGGCTCCAAGAAGAAGAGTTTTTTGGCTCAAAACTTTGCCCCGCAAAGCCCGGTTTTCAAGCAAACCTCCCGATTTCGTCGAATCGAAGCATCGTCCAAGTTAAAATCACCACCTTATCAAGTGAGTGTATAGTTACTTTCATCTTACACATAGATATGAAGTATTTTATATAAATTACGTGCTATGTGTATATATTATGTGTTTACCTGAGATCTATGTTGGATGAAAGATCTAAACTTCTTTCTTTTCAGAACTGAACTTTTTCTTTCAAATCTAAACTTTTTCCTTCAAATCTGAACTTTTTCTTTCAGATCTAAACTTTTTTCTTTCAGATCTAAACTCTTTCTTTCAACTCTGTTCATTCTTTCGGATCTGAGCTTTTTCTTTGAGATTTAAACTTTTTCCATCAGATCTAAACTTTTTCTTTTCAGATCTAAACTTTTCTCTTCAGATCTAAATTATATATATATATATATATATATATATATATATATATATATATATATAAATATATGTTATACTTTGAGATCTATGCTGGTTGAAAGATTTAAACTTCGTTTTTTTAGATCTAAACTGTATATGTATTTTATATCTACAAATATGTTGGGTAAAACATGGGTAGATGAAATAGTTGGTGTGTGATAACATGATGAGAGGCCTCGGTGTTGATGATGATCCAATCATCTAGCGGAGTATGGATGATGACCACATACTTTTCTAGGAAGTCCAGTGGAATGCTAACAGGCTTGCAACCTGTAGGTGTTTGTAATTATTGTGTTCACCGGTGTGTACCCCATCCCCCTCATGGTTACATTGTGCACCTATATGGATAAGGAATCCCCTTAGCAGTAGTGTCCATCATGATGAAATTCCTTAGGATAGATCCCTTATAATAGATGCTTTAGGGACATAAAGTGAGGATAACGGGAACGGGTAATCGGGTTGAATGATTGTTGAAAATAATAAACTTATTTATTGTGGGTTGAAAACCCTATGTGCTCACCAGGCTCCCCAGCTTGACCCGCTCAGTTTTTGTATTACATATAGTGACACAAGACCATAGATGAGATGATCTGATGAGAGATTATGGATTATATGCCAGTAGAAATAAATAGAAATGTTGTAAGGCCTATGTTTTTTTTTGTTTATGCTTTTGATCTGTATTGATAATGACATTTCGAGTTTTATAATGTAATGAAAATACATGTAACACGCATAAAATTCATGCCAAATTTAAACTTTTAAAAACTATTCAAATACCAATAGTTATTACAAAAAGGTTTTCAAAATAGTTTCATATCAGAGTATCCTAGAAATCCAAATCAAAATATGAGGAGGAGTACGGTCATGCCTTCGCCTTCCCGCAGTCATCCGCTGATGTACGTGAAACAATAAACTGAAACTGTAAGCCCGAGAGCTTAGTAAGTTCCCCCAAAATACCAACCTCATACAACCATAAGCATATCATATAACAAACACATAACAGCCATGTATCTCGAGTCTACAATGTGACTGGTCCGTCCGCACCGGGCCTTCAGTCCACCTGGTCCAGTCTTTGATTCTACAGTATGACTGGACCGCCCGCACCGGGCCTTCAGTCTATCTAGCCCATTCTCTGAGCCTCGGCACAACAACGCAAATTTTCCAACCAAAATTTTCATTTTTTAATTAATGTAAAACACACATCACATTTTTCCAAAAATCTCAAGTAACAATTATCCATAAAATTTTCAAAAACATTTATTCAAAATCCCAGGTCATCACTCCTCCTGATGCACGTGTACAATCATGCCGGTGCCTTTCCGCAGTCCTCGGAAGTACCTGAAACACATAACACATAACACGGTAAGTATAAATTCTTAGTAAGTTCCCCAAAATACCACACACAACTCATTATCCACTCGAGGTTGTAACTCCGTAAGACCCTCTGGTCAATATGTCTTAGTAGGACCCTCTGGTCAATATGTCTTAGTAGGACCCTCTGGTCCCATAACTCTGGTTGGATGCTCTGATCCTTCTACTCAATACTCAAATAAACATAACATACATATCAAAAGCAATAATAGAACATCTCAATACAAATAACATGATATCTTAAACATAGAGTATGCACATAAGACCGCCCGGTCACACATAGGTTACCACTCAAGGTAAGTATAGTGAGAAGACTCACCTCGCGTCTAGTAGGAAATAGATACACACTTGATAATCCAGAGTAGCCTTCACCTAACACATTAAATGAGCATCTCAATTAATAACACATTTTTTCTCTTTCCAACTATAGCCCTCCTTGCTCATCCTCTAACCCTTGGGATGGGTAAAAGACTCTTTTACCCCTGTAGATTTCCCAAAAGTTCCTAAGTGACCCACACACGAAGTCAACTGACCAGATTGACTCGACTCGCCGAGTTCACCCATGTGACTCATTGAGTCCAATCTTATTTCTCACTGCCCTCAACGGGATTCACTCAGCTCATCGAGTTGACCCCTAACTCGACGAGTTATCTCTGGGTCTATGGAACTAGTCAAACCTGATCCGACTCGGCGAGTTGTCTCCACTGCATCTCTCATATGGTCCGCTGAGGTCAGATCTGGAACTCTAACTTATAGATTGGCCTCCTAGCATCTGAAAGTCACATTAAGGTCTGAACTTGGGGTTCATGCATGGTGTATATTTCTCTATATACCATTATGACTCCATTAACGCTTCATAGCTTCAAATCTACATGGTTACTCAAACAAAGCTTTCTACTTTCTGGTTCTCTGGACCTCTCAAGGTCCAGATCTATAGAATAACTCGAAAAAAAGGTTTGGATGCACCCAAAACCCCATCAAACATGGAGATACAAGCCCTAACTTTACAATCAAAGGAAATCTATTGAATTTCAAGGAAGGAAAGAGCTTATACTAGATCTGTAGCTTGTAATGAAGATGAAACTGCTCCACAAACTCTCCTATGAGATACTTGCAACACCCTTGCACTTCTTCTCAAAGAAATGACCTCAAATTAGCCTCTTTCCTTTTCTTGCTCACAAATGACTCTAGGGTTTCTCTCAAGGGACGAATGGCACTGATAGGGGTGTCAAGAAGGTTATAAGTGCCTTTAAAAAGGCCTAGGCCCGAGAAAATTAGGTTTTCTGTCTCCAGCACTAACTAGTCAAGTCGGCTCATCGATACGTCGAGTCCACTCATTAATCCTAGTCATCAGTCGCTACCCTAATCGACGGGTTGAGGCACCAACTCTTCGAGTCCATATAAAATTCTCAACTTAAACCATTGAAATAATATACCTGGAAATCTCGATGTTACAATAAGCCCACTATATAAGAATGAGTGATTTACACAATCAATGCCTATATATTTAATTAGTCTCTTTTGATCACAAAAATCAATTCCAAATTAATTCTTAATCAATACTAATTAAACAACATGATTTCATGTTAATATATTATAACTTATAATATATTAACAAATCATAAGTGTCCTTTTCTCGTTTTGTCTGTCCAATTATCATTCTGCCATGCAACCCAAATGGACCATGCCAAACCTGGTCAAGTATATACCAGATATAGTTATGGACTTAGACTCCTTATCCAATAGTATATGGTACATCGGACCTCATAGAGGTAATGTCTCCAAATCTTGAGAGCGAATAGCACCGCTCCCAACTCTAGATCATGAGTAGGGTATCTCGTCTCATGCAGCTTCAACTGCCGCAATGAGTAGGCTATCACCCGTCCTCTCTGCATGAGGACCCCCTAGTGTCGTGATGGATGCATCACAGAACACTACAAAATCCTCAACTCCCTATGGAAGAGTCAAGAATAGAGCCTCGCATAGTCGCTGTCGGAGGGTCTCAAACACCATCTTCTGCTCAGGGCTACACCGAAAATCCACCCCCTTCCTCGTCAGACAAGTGAGGGGTACTACAATCTTGGAGAAATCCTGAATGAATCTCTGGTAGTACCCTGCCAATCCCAGAAAGCTTCTGATATCTGAAGGAGATTTTGGAACCTCCCACTATATAATCGTCTCAATTTTGTCCAGATCGACCAAAATCCCCTCCTGGTTAATGAGTTGTCCAAGGAATTGAACCTCTCGTAAGCAAAACTCGCACTTCGAGAACTTGGCATAAAGTCGTTCCTGTCTCAAAAATCCCAATAACTCCCGAAGGTACTCCTCATGCTGCTCTCGGGTCTTGGAGTATACCAAGATATCATCTATGAATACTATGACCGAGCGATCGAGCATCGGTCTGTAGACCCAATTCATCATGTCCATAAATACTGCGGGCACGTTGGTGAGCCCAAACGGGTAACGAGTCCAGAACATGGTCTTCTACACGTCCTCCTACCAAACCCTGACCTGATGATACCTAGACCTCAAGTCTAACTTGGAGAACCAAGATGCCCCCTACAACTGATCGAAAAGATCATCTATCCTTGGGAGTGGATAACGGTTCTTCATCATCAACTTGTTCAAATCCCAATAATCAATGCACATCCGGTGTGAACCATCCTTCTTCCTGACGAAGAGAATTGATGCTCCCAATGGGGAACTGCTCAGCTGAATGAACAGCTTGCCCAACAGTTCTTACAGCTGTGATGACAGCTCCTACATCTCTGGTGGTGCCAACCGGTACGACACCTTGGCGATAGGGGCTGCACCTAGCACTAGGTCGATCCTAAACTCGACCAGCCTTTCTGGAGGCACTCGTGGTAACTCCTCTAGGAACACATCAAAAAACTCCTTGACCATTGGAACCTATGAAACTGAAACCTGATCTATGGCTCGCATATCCACCACATATGCTAGATATCATGCATACTCGTGCTGAATGTACTGCCGAGCCCTGGCAGCTGAAAAAAAACCCTGATCCCAATCTGGTACCCTGACCATAGACAATTAGTTCTCCCCCACTTGGGGTTCAAACCACTACTCGTTGACCCTCGCAGTCGATCATGGCACCGAAACGACTCAGCCACTCCATACCCACAATCATACACACATCCCCCATGGGAATCGGAATCAAGTCTATCGGGAAAGACACTCTGAAGATCTCTAATTTACATCTCCAGTAGACTGAAGAAGCAGAAACCCCGTGTTCGTTGGCGATAGAGACTCGCAACGGACATTCTAGCTCTCTAACTGGTACACTAAACTCCCTTCTAAATGTTTGAGAGACAAACGACCAAATCGACTTCGGGTCAAATAATACCAAGGCAGGTAAGGAGTTCACTCAAAATGTACCTAATCACAAGTACAAACAGATAAGCATAAAACAGATAAAATCAGTGAGATAAGGGATAGAAACATAACAGCAACCACATCTGGTGCTGCCCTGGCCTCCTCTGTTGTGAGCTGGAAGGTGCGTCCCTGAGCTTTCGGGGGCTTTTCTCTGCCCGGTCTCCCATCAGTAATCCTCAATGTAGCTGGCGCGGGAGCCTGCACTGACTTGGCGGCAAGTAACGGAAAGTTGTCCTTCAAGTGGCCAACTTGATCACAGTGATAACATAATCTCATACTCAGAACCAAGGCGGGCTGGCGACAATCCTTCACATAATGCTCCTCCTTGCCGCACCTATGGCACCTGCTACCCGCTCAACAAAACCCAGAATGACCCATGCTGCACTTTCCACAAGTGCGGCTCTGCTGACCCACGGTCCTAGAATCAGCGGTCTTAGACCGCTTCGGCGTCAGCTGTGACTATGTCGGGTCCTATCGCTGCTCCCTCAACTGCAACTCAATCTCCAACTCATGCCGCCTAGCGGCCTCCTACACCTCCAGTAGGGTATCACATTGATGGGTAGACACAAACTAATGAATGTCAGTCTTGAGCATGCTTAGATAACGTGTCATCTGATCCTACTCAGAAGCAAACTCTAGGCAGAACATCGCCCTCTCCGTGAACATGCGGGTGATCTCCGTCACCGACTCCCCATCCTGTCTCAAACCCAAAAACTCCTGAGTTAATCGTTCCCGCTCAACCCGTGGAATGTAACGAGTGTGGAACATGTCCCTAAACTGCTCCCAAGTAACAACAACTCTTTGATCATCCGTGTACGACCCAGTCTTTAACCTCCACCAGTTCTTAGCCCCGGACCTCAACATGTTCAAGGTACATATACCATTCTGGTCAGTAGGACACGAACATGTAAAGAAACACCCCTCTTTGTCAGAAACCCACCTCATGGCTTTGATGGGGTCCTAAGTACCATCAAAAGTAGGGGGCTTCGTGTTATCGAAGTCCTTGTACTGAAAAGCCTGACTGGCTCCTCCCCCTGCCGTTGTTACAGCTGTTGTAGCTGCTGCAGCAGCTATCTCAGCTAGGGCTGCATACCTATCATCAAAATACTCAATCATAACGGTCTTGATAGACCTAAACATCTTCGATATCTGACCCTGGACAATCTCTACCACCTCCTCGCGGATGATCTCCCTGACTCAGTCCTTTGTTAGTACTAGCCCATCTTGACTGATGATCTCGGGTGCTGTCGGGGCATCCTGATCATCCTGCCCTAATCCCGATCTGGAACCAGTTACAAAACGCCTCATAACCACCATACTAAAAATACACCAGGAAGATATCAGATAATCCACACAAATAACAAGGAACCAACTCCCAACTAAACCCTGGGTGTGACTTCCTTTCTACGCGTATGGGTCTTGTTCTTTCAGTAGTATGAGCCCATACTACCTTCCAAACCTACTCATATTTGTCTCAATTATCATTAAAACACCCTAACAATATGCATATACATGGCGTTCGCTCAATCCTCACTCCTAGAGGAAGGCTAACTATCTCATAACTGACCTACCGGCCTCATATAACCCACCCATGAAACTTCCACCAACGTTGCAGCACTCGTGTATGTTAGCCATACATAACACTGGACCCTATAGACTTTCAAATACTTGATCCTACGCTAAGCCCTTCATCAAACAATAATAGGAAATAAGGCCAATCCAAACATTCTCAGGCTATAAGATCTTAATTATGTACGACCGTAATGCATATACTAAGCAACTATAGTAATGATGTCAATTTCATATAAGGTAGAACCTAGGCTATCATGCATCATGTAATCATGCAATTTCTATCATGCAATTCTTGAAGATCCCTAGCCTAGTACTAGCATGCTGTTCTAACATATCACATGATCAAATAACTGCACGGTTGTAACGACCCAATTTTCACATCCAAAATTTTTTGTTTAAAAACGTTACTTTAGAAAATATTAATACTAAAACATCATTCGATCAACCATAATATAAACTGAACCATGTCTGAAAACCAAAACATACAACCAATCAGAATATCAGAGTATCAATCCCAGAAAAGCTCGTAAATGTGGAAACCGGAGAGTGTGTGTGTGACATGCTGCTACCGCGCCGGCTCCCCTTTCCCCTAGCTGAGGAGGTACCTGAAACCAAAACTGAAACTGTAAGCACAAAGCTTAGTGAGTTCCCCCATAATACCCTATACCATGCATACATATAACAAACAATGTTCCGCTAGGAGTTACGGGCCTTGCCCACACTCGGGAAGATACGGGCTCTGCCCACACTTCGCTAGCCGGGAGATACGGGCCTTGCCCACACTTGTGAAGATACGGGCCCTGCCCACACTTCGCTATCGGGGAGATATGGTCCTATCCCACACTCCAACCTCGGAGAGATACGGGCCCCGCCCACACTCAACCGCTAACCCATAACATACAAGTATCATGCAGACAACAAGTATAGACAACAATATCATACTAGCATATATCATAATCAACTCAACTAAGAGTACGGGCTCGGACCACACTCTAATACTAATGTCTCGTCTATACGGGCCGGCCTTGGTGCCTTAGACCCGTTGCTACTGGAAGGGAAACTCACATCGAAATAGCTGCTGGTCTGTGTGGGAATTGATCACCTACTACTGTTGCTGCTGCTCCGGAAACTCCCCGGTTGTAATTCCAACAATATACTTAATCATACACTGCTAACTATCCTTTGGGTAAAAAGACCATTTTACCCCTGGTCTAGCCCTAAGTCAAATCGGAGTCAACTTTTAGTTGACCCGACTCGCCGAGTGGATCTCCAACTCGCCGAGTCCCTGTCCAGACAATTATCCTGGGTCCCTGATTCTACTCGTCGAGTTAGGCTATGACTCGACTAGTTCATCTTCTAAACTGACATTCAACTCCTTCATCCTACTCGCCGAGTTGTATGAACAACTCATTGAGTTCATCTTCATCCGAAGAACACTTATGCTAAGACTCGTCGAGTTGTATGAACAACTCGCCGAGTCTGTTCTTGATCTATGAAGATTGCCTTGGACTCGCCGAGTCAGGGCATTGACTCGCCGAGTCCTAACATGGGTGAGTTCAGCTCCCAACTCACCGAGTCACCCCCTGTGACTCACGGCTCAACTCGATACATCATAAAGGGACCAATTCGGTGACTCGCGACCAGACTCGCCGAGTCACGTATACGACTCGCTGAGTCGCCGCCATGCATCCACCAAATACACCGATTTGCTCAATTTCAGTCCATCCCATTCATAGATCTGGACTTCTAGGACACAAATCACACGTAAAGTTTCCAACTTTACGTGTGGATATTCACCAATATGGATTTTAGGGCTCAAAATGCCTTAAAAGGGTAGATCTAGGGCTAACAAGCAACATGGGGCCATAAAGCTAACAGATCTGAGCTCCTGGAGCTCAATCTTGCCTAGATCCAGAGGCCAAACATCTTATTATGACATATAATGCACATACAAGCTTGGGGATTTGACCAAGAAAGACCCAAATGAAGTTTTAGGCATAGAATCAAGGGGAAAACAGGTTATACCTCAAGGGAACTACTGGAAGAACACAATAGTTGCTCGGATGGCTCTCCTTCTTTTGGATCTACTTCTTTCCTCCTTCAAAACCTTGAAAAACACCCACAAAAGTCTCAAACTCTCAAGGAACGGCTTAGGACGAGGGATATAGGGCTCTAAGGGTGAATGGGAGCTGGCTTGGGGCAGTTAAGTCGTTTAAATAGGGTGCAAACCCCTGAAACTTAGGGTTTCATCCAACAGCGGCGACTCGCCGAGTCCAGGATATGGACTCGCCGAGTCGCCAACTTAAAACGTGACCTGGGTCGCGTCTCTACTCGGCGAGTCGGACCTATGACTTGCCGAGTCCAAGGCTAAAATAGGAAATATTCGAATAAGATTTACATACCAGAAACCAGGTGCTACAACGGTATTTTCGGGTCTACTTACTAGCTCCGGCTGATCGTACACTCTGCATCCTCCTTTACTTATCTTGAAAACCATTTAGAAATCATTTTGAAAATCTTTCCTTGATTTGAGACTTGATTCACACGAGTGTTCCTCCAATTCACTCAAACCAAGGCTCTGATACCAACTTGTAACATCCATAAAATCATGCCAAATTTAAACTTTTTTAAAATATTTCAAAACCATTAAACATTACAAAACTTGTTTTCAAAATAGTATAATATCATAGTATCCCGGAAACAAATCATAAATGTGAGGAGCTGTACGATCATGCCTTTGCCTTCCCGCTATCATCTAATATACCTGAAACAAAACTGAAACCATAAGCCCAAAGCTTAGTGAGTTCCCCCAAAATACCGATACACAACACATAGCATATATCAAATAACAACATGTAATGGGTCCACAACTTTATAGACTGGATTGCCCGTGGGCCCACAGTGTGAATTTGACTTTCCTTCCGGGCCCACAACTCACATTTGGATTGCCACTGAGTCCACAGTACGAGTCTTGTAACAAACAATTCTCGGTACATATCTAAATTTAATTAATGGCATGTCTTTACACTGGGACTCAGTGAGTTAGAGACCAAACTTGTCGAGTAGACTAGACTCATGGACACGGGTTTTAAGTACCCTACTCAACGAGTCGGAGAGCCCTAATCGGCGAGTAGGACTGTCTGGATGAAACCCTAATATTTAGGGTTTGCACCCTATTTAAACACTTTATCTTGTCCCAACTCAGCCTCCATCGTCCCTTCCAGTCCAGAAAATCCCTAACTCGAAACCCTAATCATTTATTGAGTGTTCCTGAGCTTTTTGGTGCCATTTGTGTGTATATGAAGTTTGAGAAAGAGAAGGAAGCTTGAGAGATCAAGAGGAAGCAAGAAGATCCAGAGGTTTAGGCACATTTCCATCTCATTTGAGGTATAAAGCTGAAACCATGACCATCTATCTCTTAGATCTCTAGTTAGAGTTCATTTCTACCTTTTCTAAGCCTTAGAAGTGCCATATTCTAGATTTTGTGGTTATAAAGGGGTATGACTTCTGATCTAGAACCATTGAGGGTTCCTATGGCATAAAGGTGCCAACTTTATTTCCATAAGAGCCACATGCATCTTGTAGACTCTTCCATTGTAGGGCCATTTGAGCCAAATACCCCATGCACGAACGTTAAGTTTGTTACTTTATGTGTATTATGGACCCTATGAGGCTAGATCTATGTTTTAGATGTGTTAAACCATACTGAAATTAACTGTATGGACATGAAATTTAGGGGACTTGACAATTCGTTCAGGGGACTCGACGAGCCGGGGTATGGTTCCCCAACCCTTTTCTGCTTTGATCGAATTGGTTGAGTCTAGAAGAGGAATCAACAATATAAATGTGAAACTGGACCTGGAAATCATGGAACTCAGCGAGTTCAAGAACAGAACTCGGTGAGTTCAAGGAAAGTCCCAACTACATGAAGACGAACTCGGCAAGTTCATAAGGAACTCGGCGAGTCCAGGGCTAAATGTGCCTTCTTGCATGAAGGTGGACTCGACGAGTTAGTTGAAGAATGTCCTGACTTGGTATGAAGGAGAACTCGATGAGTGTGTGCAAGGCTCGATGATTAGGGTCAAGGTTTTAGTGTTTTGAGGATTTGGGGACTTGGCGATTTGTTGGGTCAACTCGGCGAGTCGAGTCAACCAGACGTTGACTTTGACTAAGAAGTTGACATTGACTTTGGCTTTGACTTGAGTAGCCCTTGTAAGGGTTAAGAGTGTGTAATGGTAATCTAAGGAAGGTCGTTATGTGTAGGAGTTGAGAGGAGTTGATCCCGACATCGAGGACAGTTCAGTTCCAACACGACATCGAGGTGAGTTACCTTCCAGTGGAAGTGGGTCTAAGGCAACAAGGTCGTCCCATTAGTAAGAGATTGTAGTAAAGATGATTGTCTTTGTGATAATTGTCTGGTATGTTTGATATCTGTTATATTTATGTGCTAGGAGGCTATAACATATGTGTTAGTTGTGGTATGGGTGAAATAGTCCCCGGTTACTGGTTGAAAGATACCGAAGGGGAGGTTAGCTCCCAGTTACCGGTTGAAAGATACTGAAGGGGATATTTGCTCCTAGTTACTGGTTGAAAGATACCGAAGAGGATGTTATCTCTCGGTTACCAATTGAAAGATACTACAGGGGAGGTTTGCTCCCAGTTACCCGTTGAAAGATACCGAAGGGGAAGTTAGTTCCTTGTTACCGGTTGAAAGATACCGAGAAATAGGCATTATATGGTATGTGGTATGATGGGGGAACTCACTAAGCTTTGTGCTTATGGTTTTCAGTTTTGGTTTCAGGTACCTTTTTGTCGAAGGGGAAAGAGCCGACACGGTAGCAGCGCATCGCACACACATGATTCCACATTTTGAGATCCATGGGATTGTACTCTAACATTATTTATTATTGATGATATGATTTTTGAATCTTGTGATTATGGTTTTATTCATGAATATGATATCGATGATGTTCTTAAGTAAGTTGTTTTATGAGTAACATAATTAAAAACAACATTTTTGGTCTTGAAAATTAGGATGTTACAAGTCTGGTACGCCGTACTCGGCTCTCAACTCATATCTGGATTGCTCCTGAGCCCACAGTTGGAGTCTAGCATGCCCTACCCGACCCTCAGCTCATATCTAGAATGCTCCTGAATCCTCAGTCTGAGTCTGGCATGCCCCGCTCGGCCCTCAGCTCATATGGAATACTCTTGGGTTTGTTTGCGATCGCACGGAGCAGTACAACCTCAACCCAACCCACATAATATGTCGACATATAACATAGCTAATGCGCATACAGATAATCAGGTAATAACACAGGTAATTCTACTGATCTAACAAACTAGCATAGCAACTAGCATGCATAACTAACTCATACTCAACATAATACCAACTGCTAGGATATCATATCCAATGGGTCGGCATTGGTGCCTTCGACCCCTTAGTACAGTGAGGATAACTCACCTCTCAACTGTCAAACCGAAGTGATAAGCTCAAACTCTCGAACCACGACCACAGACTCCACCACCTATATTTACCATAAGACCATTTCCAAAAATTTCCAATTTACCAAAATACCCCCGAAAGTCAACTAGTCAATCCTTAATCAAAGTCCAGGTCAACGGTCAAGGTCAATAATCCATGTTGACCCAACTCGTCGAGTGCGGCTCACTGACTCGTCGAGTCCTTCCAGAACTCGAGAAGTCGTAAAAATCCCCAGTTGACTCGTTGAGCTTCCCTGCAACTCGCCGAGTCCATTCATATCCAAACGTCGAGAAAACCCTGGCTAACTCGCGGATTCATCCTACTGACTCACCGAGTTCATGCAGAAATCCTTACAGAAAATCTTCATCGTACTCGCCGAGTTGGCCATGCAACTTGTTGATTCGCTTCAGTCCTTATTCTATTTAGATGCTTTTAAGCCACCCCAAAGCTCCATATTGCAGATCAATCTTCCCAGACATGGTTATCATGTAAAGTTGCAAAGTTTACATGCATGCAAAGCTCTAAAGGCTTAGAACATCAATTCCAAGCTTATAATGGGGTTTAAGTCAAAAGGGAAGACTCGTACTTGGTAAATATCGAGACTTTATAGCTATGGAGACCAAGATAAGTTCATATCTGAAGTTGCAACGTTAAATCCTAGCCCATACTAAAAAATGGTTAACATACATGCTAGAAAAGCCCTATTCTTAAACATGAAGAGATCTAAAAGGAAGGAGGGTCAAGGTAACGACTTGTTACCTTCAAAATGATGCTAATAACCAGAGGAGTCAGATCCACCAGCTCCTCTATGCTCCAATCATCTTATACTTCAAGTCTCCTTCTTCCAAATCACCTTCCAAGCTTGAAAATCACAAAAAATGGAGTGCACACACGAATTAGGGTTTAAGAGCTCAAGGAGATGGTAAGGTGTGTCCAAGGGAGGCTAATGACCTTTTAAATAGGGTGTAAAACCCCAGAAATTAGAGTTTCATCCTCCAGCTCCAACTCGTCGAGTCATGACCTCCGAATCGTCGAGTTGGTCACTTAAACAACGCAGCCAATTCTGTTCCTACTCGATGAGTCAGGGCATCCAACTCGTCTAGTCGACTTTTCAAGATGAAAAATAAAGTTGTAAAGTTAATACCTGAGGCTTGGGGTGTTACATGTACTTCAAGTCGAAGAAAAAGATACCAAAGAAGTTCCCTAGACCTTAAGGATCCTGATATCAAAGTACTCATAGGATCCTCACTTCCAAAAAAAATAGAATAAGATATAATAAAGTTCATAAAATAAAAAGGAAAACCTTCACATGGAAACATGAAGACATGACATGTATAGACAAAAATATTATAACTCACAAACTTAACATTGATCCTTCTTTCAGACCTATACATCAAAAAAGAAGAAAGCTTGCACCCGAGAGGAATCATATCATCTAAGAAGAAGTGGAAAAACTTCTTAAGACAGGGATGATCAAGGACGTCAAGCTCCCAAGGTGTCTGGCCAATGTGGTTGTCGTACATAAAAAGAATGGAAAATGGAGAGTATGTGTGAACTATATGGGTCTTAACAAGGCTTTCCCTAAGGATCCTTCCCCCCTACCACAATAGATTCCATGATAGATGCTACGGTTGGCCATGAGTTATTAACATTCGTAGATGCATTAGCAGGGTTCCCACAAATTCAAATGGAACCATATGAGCAAGAAGATGTTGCATTCATAACCCCAACAGGTATATATTGATATGTTGTTATGCCCTTTGGTCTTAAAAATACAGGTGCAACATACCAAAGGCTAGTTAACCGGATGTTTAAGGACAAAATGGGGGATACCATGGAAGTCTACATCGATGACATGGTGGTCAAGTCAAAAAAAGTTGAGGATCACCTCAAGGATCTTGAAGAAGCTTTTAGCATACTAGATGAATACAACATGCAAGTTGAATCCTTCCAAATGTCATTTTGGAATGAAAAAGGGCAAGTTCCTTGGATACGTGGTAACTAAAAGAGGAATAGAAGCAAGTACATAGCAAATGAAGGTCATCATTAATTTTAGATCCCCCATCCTCGATTAAGGATATTTAAAGACTAACAGGAAGAGTAGTAGCCCTACACAGGTTCATCTCATGATCCTCAGAGAGGTGTAAACCTTTCTATGACATCTTGAAGAAGAAGAAAAAACGGTTTGAATGGACTAAAGATCACGAAGAGGTTTTTTAGGAACTTAAAAATTGTTTAAGTTCAACACCCTTGTTGGTGAATGCACTAGATAGTGAACCCCTCCTTCTATACCTTTTAGTATCCTCTAACATTGTAAGTGCAGTTTTAGCCAAGGATCTTAATAAGGACCAACATCCCGTTTACTGTGTAAGTAAAAGTCTCTTGGACCCTGAGACTAGGTACTCCCACCTTGAAAAACTAATACTTGCATTAGCAACTGCTTCGACAAAATTAAGACACTATTTTGAAACACATACTATACATGTAAGAACTAACTACCCGATTAAGAATGTTATAAGAAAGCCAGAGATGTTGGGAAGGATGGCAAAGTGATCCGTGAAGCTAAGCACATATAACAAAAAATATGAACCAAGATCAACAATAAAATCACAAGCACTAGCAGACTTTGTGATTGATTTAAGTGATGATCTACAACCTGAAGCAGAATTGGAAAGCAAGGAACTCCAAAAAGAAGAAAGCATGTGGAGATGGACACTCTTCACTGATGAAGCTTCCAACTTTAGAGGAACATGCCTAGGGATCATACAAAAATTTCCACATGGGGTACATCGTACCCCAAGAAATCAGTTGTGAATTTCATGCAACCAAAATCGAGGCTAAATATGAAGCACTGATCATGGGATTATAGCTGTCCAAAGATCTTATAATCAAGGATCTTCAGGTATTTGTTGATTCTTTATTATTAACTAATCATTTTAATGAGTCCTATGTAGTAAAAGGCGAAAGACTAGCACTATACCTCCAGATCCTCAAAAAATAGCCTTCGAATTCGATGCTTTTAGACTAAGTTAAGTCCTTAGAGAAGAAAACGTCGAGGTAGACGCATTGTCCAACCTAGGATCATAGATCCCAACATCTAGGATCCTCCACAAAGTTCAAGATCCTAGACAGAGTCCATAGTGGAGTATCTCCAAAATGGCATGATTTCCAATGAAGAGAAAAACGATAAAGCACTGAGGATGAGGGTCTCACAGTTTGTGATGATTCGAGGGAATTTGGTCCATGATTAAGATGCTTGGAAAGTAATGAAGATATCGAAGTACTAAAGGACATACATGAAGGAGATTATGGTAACCAAGCTGGGGGCAGATCCTTATGCTCAAAGTGTTAAGGACGGGATACTACTAGACAACGATGGAGAATGATGCCTTCTTGTACACACAAATATGCAATGCTTGTCAAAGGCATATCAATATCCTTCATAAACCTACAAAACCATTACATCCTATCATTTACCTTTGGCCATTCATGAAATAGGGAATGGATATAGTTGGCAAGTTACCAAAAGCTCCTGGTGGAAACGTCTTCATGCTAGTAATGACATATATTTATCTAAATGGATAGAAGTTGAAGCCTTTGTTCAAATACGAGACAAGGAGGTAGTCTCATTTATTAAATGTAATATCCTGACTAGGTTCGAGATCCCTACTGTAATCATATGCGACAATGGATCCTAATTAATAAGCAAAAGGACTAGAGACTTTTGCACAAGTTGGGGAATTATAATGATAATGTCCACTCCCATTCATCCTCAAGCTAATGGTCAGGCTGAATCCAACAACAAAATTATAGTCAATGAGTTGAAGAAAATATAAGACGAAAAGAAACAAAGATGGGCAGAGGAACTCCCTTTTGTCTTATGGGAGGATATGACCACTTCAAAAGCATCCACTGGCCAAACTCCGCACTCCTTGGTTTTTAGAACATAATTCATGATCCCTACTGAAGTGGTGATCCCAATGACGAGATACCAATTGAAGGATCAAGAGAACAATGATAGGATCCTAACTCAGGATCTTGATAATATCGATAAACTCAGGGATTATGCTAGGATTCACGTTACTGCTTAAAAGCAAATGATGACTAAAGCATACAATAAGAACATTAAAGTAAAGTAAGAAGATTCCAAATAGGTGACTTGGTCCTTAGGAAGACATTCCAAAATACCAAGGATCCCAATGCAGGAAAACTGGCACCTAAATGAGAAGGACCATATCTTACCGATTTAGAAGTAGGAAATTAGGCATATTGGCTGGCTACCCTTAAAGGAAATGTATTGTCAAGATCTTGGAATGCTATACATCTAAAAGTGTACTTCATGTAAGTTGTATTAATCATTTTCCAAAAAGCTCAACACACGATATCTAACTATGGGATGTAAATAAGGGGATCATATCAGGATTTAGTGACTTGGAAACCCTCTTATTTCTGAACACACGTTAAGATCCTAAAGTTTAAATCTAAGGTTTATAACATGATCATGTTATCCTAAGTTGGGATCCTCCCCGGTAAAATTCTAAGGTTTATAACATTATCATATTATCCTAAGTTGGGATCCTCCCTAGTAAAATTCTAAGGTTTATAATATTATCATGTTATCCTAAGTTGGGACTTTCCCCAGTTATTATGGGATTTTCCCAATTATTATGGGATTTTCCACAGTCATTACCTAAAGTGGGAATTTACCAAGTTATTATTTAAAGTGGGATTTCCCCTAATTATTATCTAAGGTGCATTCTTCCCCAGTAAGGATATTCCCCTGTCATTTTCTAAATAGTATCTTTCCCAGTTGGAAAGCAAAGTAAGGATCTTCAAAGATCTCCTAACATGGATTCTTCTCTATGCAAACTCCAAATATCATATGGAACTAAAAGGATCGTAACTCAAGACTTCTCCTAAGGTAAAAGGTTATAAAACCTAAGGATCACCAAATAACTAACTTTTGTAGATCATTGAGATCCTAATAGTTCTTGTAAAATATGAATTCTTTAGGATCCTAACCATCCAAAGTTCCTTAGAAATCATACTGCTACAGTCACATCAAACACACGAGCAGAGAGATAGATACAAAGCAATCATAGCCTGAAATTAGAATGGGTTGCTCATCAACCCCACAAAAAAAAATAATGTTTTACATGCAAAATGTTAAATTATTTTTAAAACTAATCAAAATTAGGCTTGATCCCTGTAGGATCCTGAAAAGCATTGACAAGCCTACCAGTCAGCTTGGACAGAGCCTCACGCCACCCAACTATGTCCCAGGATCCCGCGTTCTTGACATCCTCTGCTAACTTGATTATTTGCCTCCCAAACCACCTCAGCAGCACTGCTCCTGGCTTCAACTATCACCTCTTTAATCTTTGTCGCGTGCTCATATTCTCTTTATACTTTCTCCTAGACCAGTCTCTCCACCCTATGTAAGAGGTCCTTCTTGGCTTCTCCTTGTTCCTTCAAATCATGTTTTTCTTGGCTTAGCTTCAGCTTAAGATCCTCAGAGGAATGAGAGATATGATTATTTATATGTAAGTGACAACGATGAGAAGGTCTTAAGTCCTTGAAGGGGCATGTGGAGGCATCAAGTGTAAACCTCCTTTTGCGGAGGGTACTAGTTCTCCTTTCGGTAGTGACATTCACAAGCATCGCAACAAGCTTAGTTACTCTTTATATTAATTGGTAATTGAATACTTTGATATTTTTCTCCAGGCTTAAGGTTTAATGCATTTGTTACGAATTTGATAGTTTGGTACTTTGTTAAATTCTTAAGGACTTAATGCACTTTATTGTGAATTTGGTAGTTTGGTACCTTGTTAAGGACTTAATTCATTTGTTATAAATTTGGTAGTTTGATACTTTACTAAATTGGTCAAGGACATAATACATTTGTTATAATTTGGTAGTTTGGTACTTTGTTAAATTGTTAAGGACTTAATTCATTTGTTAAGAATTTGATAGTTTGATAGTTTGCTAAATTGTTAAGGACTTAATGCATTTGTGACTTAATAGTTAAGTACTAATATGGTTTTCTTACTTTGTTGTTTTGACTTATATACTTACTTTGTAGGCATATGTTAATGCTTATCTTTAAGACCCAACATTTCTAGCGGCACCAAAATATATGATTCATACTAAAAGATATGATTCGATCTTTTATGCCAACCAAGTCACCTAAAACGATGAGGAGGGAACGGCGGAGACAACGATGATCACGACGAGTAGCTTTTTTGTTTTATTTTGTATCGATGCTATTATGTAAGAAAAAAGTTAAAACATATATGATGTGTTTTTATAGTATTTAATCTTATTATATGTATGTAATGCATTTTTTAGATTAGTATAATTTTCTACATTTACATAAACAACTAATCTGAAAGTATATAATTTTCAAATTATAAAAAGGCATTACCGACGACATCAATATGGACATTAAGAGAGCATTAGGGGCGACATTTTCAACGTCGGGGATAGTATTTTTGGTGAGTGCATCACATCGGTGACTCATTAGAGGAGGCATCGTTAGCGGCGGCATAGAAGTATTAGCAACGACAGACAATGGCGGTGACTTTAGAGTATTAACTACAATGAAATTACATTGATCCAATAAGAACATGCATTTGGCGTCTTTAGTGGTGACACTGGTCGCCACTAATCCTCTTATTCCTTGTTGTGAATACGTTTCGAGAAGCCAATCCCCGACACCGAAAGATTAATTTGTTCGGGAAACGAAACCTGAACCAGAACCCAAATTTATTTCGGAAATCCAAACGGAACCATGTAACACTAAAAGACGAGAAAAAAGGGGAAAGCACTTAATAGAAAAAAAAGGCGGTCACCCAATAATGGACATCGATAGAAGAGAAAAAATTAGCCGAATCATGGGTCAACATTTCGGAGGATCCCATAACCGAAAATGTGTAAAAAGATTATCATTTTAGAGATGTATTATGGAGCAATTTCACATCATTATGGGCCCTGACGAGTAGTGTAACGCCCGCAGATTCGGGCTAGTCAATTTATGGACAATAAGTGTCAAAAATTTCTTTTTGATGGAAGATTATTTAGAATGAATAATTTTAACCAAGTTATAGTATATGTCACAAGGGTTCCGTACATATAAAAAATGCTAAAATTGAAGTTATAACGAAAAAGTTATGAGTCGTCGAAGTTTTATGGCAAAACCGACACGATACCGCGTAATGTAAAAAAGTGAATTTTGGATAAGTTAGCCTTAGTGATCTAAAAGAAAGTTGTAGTATACGTTAAACCTAGAACATGCATGAAAAGAATGTGCAAATCTGACTTCAGATGAGGAACTAAGATTTAGCATAGCAATGCACAACCCGAAATTCAAAATTTAGATCGATCGTTTTTTAGTCGACACAACCTAAATGAGAATTTTAAGACCTCATTAATATATGTTCAATGATAAAAAGACATTCGAAAACGGAATCCATATGTAAAAAAATTATGAATTTTACATGGTCGTTTACAGTGTAATATTTTCATACTGTTAAATTTAAAATCGGTATAGAATTAGATGACGGAGTCAAAAGGATATTTGTAGATCTTGTCAATACCTACGCGTGGATATAAGGAACGTCAAAAACAGAGCTCGTATGCAAAAGTTACGTAGTTTAGAAGTCCGAAGGGTGCTGTTGCGAAGTAGGTGACATGGCACGATCTGAGCCATTGCTTTCTCCCCATGCGTTGCCACCAGATGGTGACATGTGACACCAACTCAACGAGTTGGAGGCCAAAAATTGACGAGTTTGACCCAATTCAAGCCTATAAATACCATGTGAGAGTGTTTATTTTTCACACCAAAACCCCTTCACTTCTTAATCTAACTTCTCTCTAAGCCTCCCAAAACCCTCCCAAAGCCCTAGTAACCTCAAGGTGCTAAAGGAAAGCCCCTGAGTGCTCGAAGGCTCCGAGAAAAAGAGCTTTTTGGCTCGGAAGTTCTGCCCCGCAGAGCCCGGTTTATCGCTAAACCCCCTGTAAGTTGAGTTATGCTTACCGTACTTTAAGTATAACTTATGTTTAAGTTCATTATCATTATTATAAACCTATAAACAAGATTTATTAGTGATTCCAAGTCATAGTGATTGATCTACTTACGGGGATAATGTCTAGGATGTAATTAGTGAGGTGTTTAAAGTGGGATTTCCAACCAGTATACTTCGTATACCAAATGGATCCTACCTCCGATATGATCTTACCTGGTTGTTCCTTACTTGATAGATCATGAAAGCAGACTTTGAGTTAATGATAAATATTGAGTAATACCTAGCGCATTAAAGATTAGACTAAAACTTAGCGATAATAATGCTAGGTTTCGTCGAAGGAAAATAGAATTGTTAGAAGCGAAGCACTGCCCGAGTTTGGAATAATCACTTTAACAAGTGAGTGCATATTCCCTTTCATGAACATGATTTTAATACAAGTATTAATTAAAGTATTAAAGATTTGTTAAAGAGTTCAATATTTGTTAAAGAGTTTATGTGTGAGTGCATAGTCCCTTTCATGAACATGATTTTAATACAAGTATTAATTAAAGTATTAAATATATGTTAAAACGTTAAATATTTGTTAAAGAGTTTATGTATGAGTGCAGAGTCCCTTTCATGAACATGATTTTAATACAGGTATTAAATAAAGTACTAAATGCATGTTAAACAGTTAAATATATGTAAAAGAGTTTATGTGTGAGTGCATAGTCCATTTCATTGACATGATTTTAATATAAGTATTGATTAAAGTATTAAAAATATGTTTATGTGTGAAATATTTGATATTGTCTGAAATGCGTGTTAAGAGCATATCTAATAATATATGATGATTTAGGATAAAGAGTAAACTTAAATTAATTAAGAGGAATTTTGGGTAGTATCTCCTTATGAGTATGAGTGAGATATACACGGAGGGTAGATATGAAGCTACTCACCAAGTTTCCCAACCTGATCTACTCAGTTTATTTGTATCACAAGTGTCGATATAAAGTTATATTACACCGAGAGATTAAGAGATATGTAGATCACTAGTGTAAATGAATGTAATGGCTGTCTATGCTTATGTTTCTGTATTGATGATGATATCCCAATGTTTTAAAATGAATAAAATATATTTCTTCGAAAATGCTTTGATAATGTATTTATCATGTTTTTCTGGGAACAATTTCCACAACATTTTCTTTAAAATGATACTTTGATTTTCAAATAAAGAATAAACAAATCGGTTTTTTCTGGCCGTGAAATTAAGGATGTCACAAGCAACGTACAAAAGACCAATGTACTAACAATTTTTACGAAATGAACAAAACGATTAGAGAATTGAGCGAGACATACAACAACTTGCTAACTCAACAAAAAAGTGGGGAACGAGATAAAACTATTTTCAAAACAACGCTTCAACTTTTTCAAATTGATAACAATAGAAGGCCATTCAAATTTATCGAAGTTTAATAGTTTTTAGCTACGTCTTGAAAGAGTGTTAAAAAGTATGGTAGCGAAGAAGGTGGTTTTAAAAAAACCAAAGTTTCCAAGATGAGTTACACTAATTCATTTGGATGCTCATTTCGGGGTTGATTTTAATGAAAAGAATGAGCTCAAACTCGAAAAGGTCCTCTGCCCGATAGGTCGAGATAAGGTGAAAATGAGAGAGTCTTTGTCTAATGCATCAAAAGTTAAAAGCGTTAAAAGAGGAGATAGAGTGCAAGTGTCGAATAATTTTGGACTTTATAATTTGAATTTCAAAACTCGTTTGCAATTTGAAAAAGAGAGATTAGACAAGAAAAAGAAAGCACGATAGGAGAAGTAAAAAAACACGAGAAGAAAAAACAAAAAAAAAAACTCAAAATATGGAATTTTTAACATGAAACATTGAATATCTCACCTCAAACGAGTTCCAAATGTTTTTGAGAGCTCGAGATGAAATCATGGAAAACTATTTCAATTATATTTATTTTGTAGTGTTTTTATTCAATTGTTGTTTTAATGAACGTAATTGTTTTTAATTGAGTTAATGAAATATTTCATTTTTATATTTACAAATAGGAAAAACTACAATAAAGTCTCTACATACTGACCTTATAATCTATTTAGTTCTTATATATATTTTTTTATTCAATTAAGTCCCAAATACCGGTAATCGTATTCAATTTAACCCTTTGACCCGGTCAACAGGTCATCTAACTTTCAAAAATTACATTTTTCGCCCAGATTTCAAAATTTATTCCAAATTTGGTCCAAATTTACACTTTTGACCCAGATTTTAAATTGTTTTACAAATTTGGTCCAAAATTTACCCTTTTTGCCCAAATTTTAGAACTTTATTATGAATTCATCCTAAATTTAGTTTTTTACAACTTTTTTTCTTAAAATTTTGTTTCTAATATGTTTTTTCCTTTTAAACTCATATTTATACACAAAAAAACATATTTTCACATAAAAATCTTATTTTTTCTATATAAAAACCTTTTTTAAAAAGTTTTTTGTATATAAAGTATCTAGTTATAAAAATAGGTTTGAATTATTTGTATGATATCTCTTAAAAAATCAATTAAGAAATTAAAAGTAAGCCTAAATTATAAAAACAAGTTTGGATTATTTGTTGTTTAATCACATTTATATGAAAGTTTAAACTAGTTACATTATATATGAAAGTTTAAAATATATATAATATAATAATATTATATTTTATTCGTAAGATTTTTTTAAAGAAAAAAGTTAAAATCATAACTTTGATACATTTTTTATAACTTTTTAATAAATATATTGTCTAAATAAAACATATCCATTCATGACACGTGTCCGATCTAGGTTGTGATTTTTTATTGCCAATCAACCTCTTCTTACTTGGATTATTTATAATCTTGTATTTCCTATATTTTTTAATGTCTGTTATACGGAATATCGGTTGCAATTTATTATCGATAAACATGTTTTTAGGGGAGTGAGAAATGAGCAAAAATACAATAGCAACATAAATATATAAAATATTATAACTATCAATAACATAATAGAATACTTCAACTAAAGTTTTAAAGAATTTACACATGAGTTTGGTTAAAAAAAAATTACTCAAACACCTGAAACATGCTTGAGTTGAGCTTTACAAGGAAAGTATCACAACCTACTAAAAAACATGATGTCAATTTTTTTTAATAAAATGGTTTTTTCCTATGAACTACAATTAAGAACTGATATTATTTTTCCTATAAATGTGATTAAAGAACAAATAAATAATATTAAAATGAGTATAACTAGTTTTTGAAAAATTATAACTTTATAGTATAATTTAAGGTTACTTTTAATTTCTTAATTGATTTTTTAAGAGAAATCACACAAATAATCCAAACGTATTTTTTTAAGTAGAAATTTCATATACAAAAACTTTTAAAAAAAGTTATTATATAGAAAAAATAAGATTTTTATGTGAAAATATGTTTTTTTTTGTATAAATATGAGTTTATAAAGAAAAAACATATTAGAAACAAATTTTTGAGAAAAAAAAAGTTGTAAAAAAACTAAAGTTAGAATGAATTCATAATAAAATTCTAAAGTTAGGCAAAAAGGATAAATTTTGGAGCTAATTTGTAAAAAAAAAAATATAATTTGGGGAAAAAGTGTAAATTTTGGACCAAATTTGTAATAAATTTTGAAATCTGTGCTAAAAATGTAATTTTTAAAAGTTTGATGACATGTTGATCGGGTCAAAGGGTTAAATTGAATACGATTACCGGTATTTGAGACTTAATTGAATAAAAAATATATATAAGGACTAAATCGATTATGAGACCAATATGTAGGGACTTTATTACAGTTTTTCCTTACAAATATGCATTTCAAATATTTAAATAATTATTAAATTACATTTTTAAAAAAGTGCGGTAATGTATGTTACCATTTTCTATAAGTTTTGTGGGGTGAAAGCAGAGCATGAAGAAAATGATGTGACGTTAAACTGATAGCCAAAAACATGGTAAGGTGAGGTATAACACCATTTGATTTTAGAAGGGTGGTTGGCCACATTTTTTATAAATTAAAATTTGAACATTTAAAAAAAATTGCTAAAAATTAAAATAATAATAATAATAATAATAATAATAATAAAGTCTTAAAACCTTACAAACTTCAAAACTTGAAAAATAGAAAAGGTACTAAGATACTGTCTAAAGGAAATCTTCATCCGAAAATTGTTCTTCTAAATGATTGACAGGGTCTTCGTTAAGATTAATATGGTCGACTGTCCAAACATATATCTTTCGTCAACTCTTCTTTCCAAATACTCTTGTTCCAACCTCAAATGCTTGTGTTGGTGGAACAGTCTGGTTTTTCGTTATACTCACATATTGTATTTACTTCATCTTTGAAAATCATATTATACGATACGATCCAGTTACATCAACATTACATCTCTCATTTTCTTCTTCACAACAAAAATTGCGGGGTACTTCAATATATGCCAATGTGTTGTAAGAGCTCCATGGTTGTATCTATCACCAACTCAAAAATTCACGAAGATGAAGATGAGAACATTTTAAGAGAGAAGAAAGAAGAAGATTTTGGAATGGTATAAAATGGTGTTTAAAGGTTGTATATACAGAGTTTGAGAATTGAAAAAAAATAGAAAAAAACTAGTACTTGTTGATTGGTAGGTGGGAGATGGGGTGACCTCGTTGTTGAGTTGTGATCACCGGATATATGGGGCTTGGCGTGATTGCGCCAAGGTCGCATAGTCCGTGACGAGCTCAATGTCAATGTCGAACAACTGCCTTACATGACAATGCATAATTTCCCCCTTTTTAAGGATATTATATATAATATGTTGTGATCAAAATAATAAATCTTATGAACATTAACTGATAGTTAAGAACTGCACCATGCATGAGTTTTATTAATTGTTTGTCAAACGAATACAATTAGTTAAATTATACACAGAATAATGAATAAATAAAGAATAAAAAATAAATTAATCAAGAGTAACAACAAATTGTTGGAAAAATGTTTTAGGAGTTCTTGTAAGGTCAGTAATTCAATGCAGGCACCAGTAACGTTTGCTGGTTCATTGATCTGTAGAAGTTGGAGTAGAAGTTGGATAAGGAGTCAGTGATGGTGGTGGTGGACCACCACTATGAAGATGGCCAACAACCTTCCTGGAGCCGACACAAGGGTTACCGCAGCCGCCTGTGTTACAACATCCGTTTCCTGGTGGCCGAACAGTGCCTTTTTGTAGAGAGGATAACAGGAGGTTTCCAGTCTTCATCCATGTTTCTTCAAACTCTCTATTCAAAAGTCTACAAGCTCTATTTGGTTCGACACTCATGAATAGAAAAATAAAGGCTGCGGTTATGGCAAAAACTTTGATTTCTAATCTCATGTTTTTTCTCGTGTTATTTCAAACAAAATGAATGTAGTGGGTGAAGGGAGAAAAGAGAAAAGGTGTTGAGGTTTGATGAATCTGCATGAAGAGGAGAGGGTTATTTATAGATTTAATATAGTTTGACTTTGACTTGAATATTTCTAGTCTCTAATGGGGATTTGGAGATTGAATAGGTCGTATGATAATATTATATATGTGGATACTTCAAACCGATGGTAAAAGTCGAAAGCCATCTAAATCCGCATACTAAATAGTAAAATACTATTTGACACTTTTCTTTTAAAAATCAAATAATTATTTTAATAATATAGTTTTCGGAGCCATGCGTTGTTCTAAAAAACGTTTTCATAAACATGTTTTTCTTGTTAGTCGTTTGTGTATGCACCAAGAGAAAGCGATCGACATCGTATTGCTACATTTTCCCACTTTGCTGATTTTAATTAAGATACCGATAAAAAAAACTTGTAACTTTAGTTGTAACCTTGTTTCATATAATATTAATCGAAGAACTCATATAATACTTAATTAGTTGTCCAATAATATATGATTTTCAATTTAGTTAAGGCCATACGATGCACCCTTAACCACATATTACGGTTGTTGAGGTGGCATCACAATGTGTGATAAACATGATGATCCTGCGATAAGGATACCATGTGAAGTTATTGTTGTATCCTTTTTCTTTGTTTTTTAACCGTTTGAGTGCTATATGTGTGTGGTATATCAGTTTTGTGGAATATGAGAAAAATTATATATGTGGCAATGATGTGACAACACGATAGTATGGAATGGTGTGGTATGACATCTATCATGGTTTGATATGACACCCACCAACCTAATGGTATTTGTATTGCATCGAGAAGAATATAAATGCATTTACTAGAAAAAACAAGTATTTAGTAATGCATGATATTAAAATTAATAATTTCATATAGATGTTGAATAACAAATGTTTTTATTTCTATCAGACTTTATTATAAGCAATCCATGTCTAATTTTAGATTTTTCATAAAACTGTTTAAATGTTTTTATATCCCAATTTCAACCCATTGCTCATGTTTCTTAAATTAAAAGATTACAAGGATTATGTTTTAAAGAAATTAAATATCATTATATTTCTATTTATATTTATCCTAACAACCGTATGAAATGATAACAAATGTTTTAAAATGTTATTACCATTTCAAATGGGTACGAGGATAAAATAAAGAAAAGATAAAAAGATATTTAACTTCTTTATATTTTATTAATGAAAAATTAAATATTCTTATATTTTTGTTCCTACTTTTGTTACTACTCTTATAACAAAATGACATATTCAATCTATTAATTTTATCTTTTTTTTTAATATTTGTTTTAATCTAATAAAAAGAAAAAATTGAAAGATATCTGATTTTAATGGTTCGAATTCATACCAAATCAGTTTAGCTTTGTTCTATTTTCAGTTTTATTATTTTTATTTTTATTTATTTATTTATTTTTTGCTCTGATACCCTTAAAAATGGAACAAGCAATATTATATTATATTAAATAATTAAATTATGGTGGGAAGCATGGAGTCATGATGGCTTGTTGGTAAGGAGATTATTATTAACTTTTAAAAAGGTAAAAATAGAAAAGGCTAAATTACACCATTCGTCCCTCGTGTACATGTCAGAAAGCGTGTTTAATCCCTATTTTCAAAAATTAACTCGGACCATCCCTTGTTTGTTTTAACCTTACACGCTTCATCCCTGAAAGACGATTTTGTTGCAAACTTAGTCCATGCCTAATTTAAAATGACCACAATACCCTTATATTTTATTTTTTAAATTAATTTAATGTTTTTATTATGAATTCCAATTAAAAAAATAAAATAAACCCCCTCCCCTTCATTTTCCCCAACCCATCCATCCCTTCATTGTTACTGATCGGAAAGAAGCACCCAAACATAACATACAAACTGCAGACCACCACCACCGTCTCCACCATCTGACGAACATTCCTCACCTCTTTCTGATGGGTGGTTGTGGTCTTCGTTCTAGAGCCTTTTCATCGGAATCTAGTGCTCGTCTTCTCTGGCGGAAACGACGGGATCTAACGGAGGCTCCTGCGATGGTCTTCGACCTCTTTCTCTACCCTCTTTCTTAATCTAAATCTGACAGAGGCTCCTTTCGACGCCCACCCTCACCGTCACCGGCTCACATGTGTGCCGCTATTAACGTCGGTTAGGGTTTCGACAGATCTTCGTTTAAAACATCTATCTCTACAGTCATAATCGAAGCTCCACAGTTGAGTCTACATTTGTTCAACTGAAAACCTTCGTCTTCGTCACCACCTGTTCGCCGAAGATGGAGCGTTCATCGCCACTTGTTGGGTTTTACACCGGTTTGGGCTAGGTATTTGAGAGTTACAGGTCGGATTTGCAGATGCGTGATCGGCTGATCGCCAGTGGAGTTACAGAAAATAGGAGAAGGTTTCTGAGCGAAACTACGATGGTGATGCTTTATCGGAAGTCGACGATCACCTTCTTCACCGGTGCCCCACCATCAGAAGTCGTCGATGAAGTGTTAGATGGAGGGTTTTAGATCGAGGTGTTACCAGAGAAATAAGGAGGTGAGAAGAGGGGAGAACGGAAGTGTCATAAGGAGGGGTGTGGATTTTTAGTTTATTTTCTTTTTTATTATTTAAAACAAATAAGGAAATAAAAGAAAATCTAAAAAGAATTAATCCAGGGTAAAACAGTCATTTCATGTCAATAGGGACTAAGCGTGCAAGAAAAATCAAACCTAGGGACGGTCCAAGTTAAATTTTGAAAATAGGGACTAAACATGCTTTCTGGCATGTACACAAGGGACTATTGGTGTAATTTACCCAATAGAAAATAGAGAAAATACTGAAATAGTCAATGCATTAGAAAAACACCCACACCTAGCAAGACATAATAGTGAGCAAAACAAGAACAAATCAAGTCAACTTACAAACAAAGAGAATGAATGGGAAATACACCAACTAGACTAATTACAAATCCACATTTTATCCCTATGCTTCACCAAAAAAAAAACAAAGGAGATAACATCATCTATAACCCAAGATATAGAAACAACACGCATGTTAAACACCCTAGCATTTCTAGCTTTCTACATACTCCAAATAAGACCATACACGATCATGGTGAGAATGCATCTCATTTTGGGACATCTACCCCAATTATTAACGAACTCTAAAAGGCACGAATACTAGAGAAAAACGGGAGAGATATCCCACATCAAGTGTCAATCCAATCCCTCACCTTCTACGTAAAAAGGCAAGAAATCATAATATGGTCGTCATTCTCCACATAAACCACAAGTTGTAGACGCAATGGGGATGCCCCGAACAGAGATAGCCTCCACATCGGGAAATTCTACCTATGGCAGCCTTCCAGACAAAGCCCAATACTTTTATAGGAATTTCTTTACATCTAGCTACCACCTGATTCGACTCAACACCTGGGTTCTGATCAACAATTAACCGCAATGCCTCCACCGCGTATGAACCATCCAAAGTCAATAGGAATCTCCAAATTTCTCCACTTGGCTCATTAATATCCATTTGCATTCATAAAAACGAGATTAAATTTTTGTATGTCGTTTTTTGCTTTTGAGATATTGTTCTAAACATATGTAATGGAACTTCTAGAAATTTAATGGTGGGGCTTCCATCACGCTTATGGATCCCTCTAATGGCTTTACACCATAGTGAGGAGGAGCTAATCTTTAACCGTCACCACCACTTCACAATTAGGCCCATGTTGAGGGCATAGATAGAACTGAAACCCAACCCTTATTTTTCCTTAAACGTGACTACCTTCTCCCAAGACATTAAATGAATCTTCTTTTTCTCATCCGTACCTCCCCAAAGGAACCGTCTCCTATTTTTTTTCAAATGACTTAAGGACACTTATCAGAGCTTTAAAAAGAGAGATATAGAAGGTGGGTAGATTTCTGAGCACTGACGTAACAATGGTGATTCAACCTCCAAATGAAAGGTATTTAGTTTTCCACAATGAAATTTTGGCTTTGAAACGGTCAAGAACGGGTTCCTAATTCTTCACAAGGTTCATATTAGCTCTGATAGGCACACTGAGATACTGAAATGGAAGAGGACCCGAAAAAAAACCTAAAATATTATCCCACTCATTCGTTTTCTCAAGGTTAGCCCCAATTCCGAAAACCTTAAATTTTAGAGAAGTTGACCTTCAATTCTGAAGAAACATGAAAACAACAGAGGATACTTGCGATATTTTTGATATTTCTTTTTGACCATTCACCCATAAAAGGGCATTGTACGCATAAAAAAAAAAGATGTGATAGATTGGTTTTACAGTTGGGATTTTAAAGTCTTTGAAGATACATTTTTCTTTAGCAGCCTTTATCGCTACATTTAGCCCATCCATAGCCACCATAAACAGGAAAGGTGACATTGGGTCCCCTTGACGGACTCCTTTGAAAACATTGAACTCATATGTGGATCATTCGTTCACCACGAATGAAGCACAGGAGGCGAAGAGGCAAGCCTAGATCCATCTATGGTATCTATAACTGAACCCAATATCTAGTCAAGAACCGAGTCAAGGTATCCCCAATTAATTGAGTCGAAGGCTATATCGAAATCCAATTTGAAGACAAGGACTTTCATGTTCGACTTTTTAGCCCACGCACAAACTTCGTTCTCAATTAAGGGTCAGCCCATGATGTTCCGCCCCTCCACATAAGCAGATTGAACCTCGTCCAAAACGGATCCAATAAATAAATTAATAAAAAAACAAATCTATAAATGGCCTTGTTGAATATCAAGTTTGTGATGAGTTTTCTAGGTTATAAAAAAAATCATGTGGCGGAAAAACACTTAAACCCTTATGCTCACATGCAACCTAGAAAAGATCTATGTTTTCTCTATTGATAGCAATAACCTATGGACATCAAGAAACCCTAGAGAGTGGCTATGAAAATCGAAATTAACATAAATATTAAGGTTACATACCTTTTTATTATAGCAAATAATCAAATCAAGTCATTTTGAAGTTCCTTAGAAAGCAAACACCAAAAGGATATTGCCTCTAATGGCTCACACCCAAAACCAGAAACCTTAGAATGAGGAGGAGAGTGGAGATATGAAGGGAATTTTGTTCCTATGCCTATAGGTAATGTGGTGAATGAAAATTGCAAGCTACTGTGTCATAATTATAGTTTAGATAACTTGCAAGAAAAACAAGATTTGAATTGATTAAATAATAGATTTAATCCTAATTCAAATCATTTCATTTTATGCAACCAGGAGGCTTCCACAAACACTAGGACCCTCCAAAGTTGTCCATACCATGTAGGGTTCTAGAACTGATTCTTTTGTTCAACTATTGAACAATTACAATTCACCCCTTACACCTTTAATTAATTCCAATTAATCCCGAATTAATTCTAGATTAATTCCGATTAATAATTAATCAATTCTAATTGATTTCATATTAATCTATTAATCATATAAATTAAAAAACCAATTATTTAACAGTTGATCTCATATTAATTTAATAATCACAAAATAAATTAACAAATCATATGTTTATTTCCAATTTATATATTAATCACATAATATATTAAAAATCATTTTCCTATAATTTTCAATTAGTTTAGTATTATCATCTAATAAATTATACTTCTCTCTCATATTATCATTTCAAGTTACTTCTAGTCATTATGGCAACCCAAAAAAGACACTATTTCGAATTATAAGAACATTCCAATTTAGTTACTGGCTTAGACATCTTAATCCAACAATTTGTTACTTAAACTTTTTCGATCTCATAAAAAAATTTATGTGGTTTTAATTTTCCATAACCATAAAAAAAATTATTTGTTTTTTTTTTTCATTTTTTTTGTTAAACTATTTACTAAAAATAAAATAAACTACAATAACACCCACCTTCTTCCTCACCCATTTCTCCATGAATCCCTTTTGCACCCTCTCAACTAGGTTTCGATAAATCATGCGAAATATTCAAGATGGTAATATATTCCTTAACCGTCCTCAAAGCAGTTGGCATCAGCGACAACATAGCCATAAACAACACCTTGTTTAACAGTAACAAAATTTCATTCCGATCAATTGGAGTTCAACATCGGTTTCCCAGAAACATTAAGAAAAATGTTGTTAATCAAATTGGAGAATGATTTGGTTTTTAATTTGGAGAGAGCTATAAAACTATAGACATAAATGAGTAGGCATTTTGTACAGGGACATTTTGATTGAACAAGTGAGATTTGCTTCAATGAAGGTGCCCTCGTTTATACTTTTTTGGCAGCAAACACACTTTTTCTCTTTAAAAAACCTCACCCGAAAAACTCACGATTTATCAAGTTCTCTCTTCATCTATCACTCTATCCACCTAAGAACACGTTTTGGAGCATCAACACCTGTCTTGGAGCATCAAACAAACCCCTTTTCATCGATTCAACATTGTGTTCTTGAGTTCACGGCCATGAACCCTTCAAATCTTTATAACTCGGGCCGTGAACCCTTCAAACCTTCAAACACCATGAACCCTTCAAAGGCAGTAAACTGTTCACAGTCGAGATTAGTTCACGGCCGAGAACAGTTCACGACCGTAGTCCTTTCATGGCTGTAATCAGTCCTACACCATGAATCTTGGCTGAAAACCTGCTTTTCCGATTCAATCGAGTCCCGGATTTCGTTAACTTCACATACAACTTGAGGGTCCTCAATTCCAATATCGCAGACTAAAACTTTTACGCAACCAACAGTGAGTTCATGCCCCTACGCTATTATGTTTTTTTTAACGTTTTCAGGGGGATACAAGCGAAACACTAATGATTTTGTGAACTTATACAAAAGAATTTCAACAAGTTTAAAACTTATGCAATTGATACAGTCAAACGATCTCCACATTTTATAAAATATTTAGATATTTTATCCTTTTTTTAACATGTTGAGCATAAGGGACGATTTGAACTTAAAATCATAATTACATGGTTTTCAAATCAATACATGAAACAAGTACATAACATTCATGCAAACTATAATAGGTATAGTTTCGGGATTTAATACATAGTTTTACAGATTCAGACCATATAAATTGACAAACACATAAAATATGGCAGATTTAGTTTATGATATACATTACCACATTCGGATATCAAGAGTATAACACTGAATAATTGATTAAGTATAATTATCAATACTCAACCAAGTATACAAACGATTTCATATACAAAAGAACGATACAAAACTACACGTAAGCTAGTTAATACAGGATTGTGAGACAACTCTTCAGTTGTACCCTTTGGAGTATTGGCTAAATCCTCACATTTAGTATAACCAGGGTCTCCTCGAGGGAGAGTGTGAGGTTTGTTAATACATCTATTCGGGACTGACGATCCCACACCTAAACTGCTAGCTACAGTTAGGTAGACATGCCCGGGGTGACAAATATCATACCGTCTGACGCCCGAAGAAAGTCGTGAGGTCATCAGTCATATCAAGCATGGTTATACGACTCACAATATTATAAACTAACCTTTGTTTATGGGATTTCATTCTTCATTAGTTTTATTTTAATTAATAGAACTACTATGTGTTACACTGGAAGATTCCAAGGATACAATACATGGTTTTATTTTAAGTAATAAAACTACTATACATACTGATGGTAACCATGGTTTTCAAACAGAACATTTTTATACGTTACTAGTGGTAGCCAGGGTTTTATTACAAATGGTTTTCATTCAAAACAACGATACGCAATATTGCTGGTGGTAACCAGGATGCAAACTAATACTTGAACACCGTAACGAACATATATGTTAGAAAATATTGGATTTTCTTGGAAGGCATACAAATATTTTACAGATTCGATGATAGGTTTTCATTACAAAAACATATTTTGAACTCACCAGTTTTATGTTCATACTCTTTCAAAATCATTTGTATTCTCAGGAAATCAGTAAACATGTACTCCAGCAGGCTTTTGAGAAGACGGGGCGTATAGAGTTACATCTTTTATATATTTTGATATACTTTTGATGTACTCAAACTATGAAAAAAAAAACAGATGTAAATATCTTTATTTCAATGTAATAGTAGTGTTTACTTTGATTACTATGATGCAGTCGTTTTGACATTGTACATGACGTCCTCCACCCCCGAACGTTTCCGCCGTTTCGGTTTAGGGATGTGACAGATTGGTATCAGAGCTATTGTTTATAGTGACCTTAGTATACCGAACCTTACATGGTATAAAACTATAAAAACTAAGGGTTCGGAGTACTCTAAACTAAAATTATACTTTTATAATATAAATATTTTATAAAAGTATACAAGTTTATATACATACCAGAAACAGTATCGCAGGTCGAACAGAACAAAAGTATTTGGATGTTGGATACTATGGTTAAACCTGGATAGTTATGTAATCATGTCTAGGATCAATATAGCCTGATCAACATATTTATTTGAGATATGACCAACATGTGTTTGGGAGTGATTGTGGTGTTGCAACAAGCCTAAAACTTACCAAGCTATATACAACAAAAGATCGATAAAATAGAGCATACAACTTAAAATACTATACGAGTGTTTTAACTAGAGCCGAATATAGTGTAAACGTTCATTCCAAGTGTTGATACTTCTTTCATGTTAACGATAATTTACTTGTATTGGTAGCCTTTCTTTGTATATTGCTTAGTAGAACACTTTATCTTTCAGGCTGAGATAAAACTTTTTTCTTATCTCTTGATTCTAAAATCTAGGGGACTTACTATCCTCTTCTTCTTGATTATTTTAGAATAATATACCTCCGAGGAAAAGACCCAACATAAAGAACAACAATTCCCCAGCAGATCCAATGCCACCACCTCCTCAGTTCGACTCAGCCATGTTCCAAGCAGCAGTCGTGGTCGTTGTGGCTGTCGCAATGTCGCAGATCAATTATGGCGGCTCTAGAGGATTGGGAAGTGATACCCATCCCCATAATCTGGATGGTGGTCATGGACATCAGAAGGAGTGTTCCTACAAAGATTTTATGAGCACAAAGACCAAATCCTTCAACGACAATGGAGGTGTCATTACCCTAACTCGTTCGTTCGAGAAGATTGAATCAGTTTTCGAGATTTGTGCATGCTCTGAGGCTAATAAGGTGAAGTTTACCGCATGCACCTTCACTGATAGAGCACCGACTTAGTGGAATGGTCGATTCAAATCCCTAAATCTGCCCGTAGCCAATGTCATGGGTTGGGAGAGTTTCAGAGAGTTAATGCTTGCAGATTATTGCCCAAGGGGAGAGATGCTAAAGCTGGAGCCCGAACTCTGGAACTTGAAGATGAAAGGTTCTGACATTGCTGCATACACAGCTAGATTCTACATTTGGGGATTGACGCCTCCAACTCAAGGGAACGTATTGGCTGCCAAAACTCTCACGTTTGATAGTGCCAAGAGCTTGGCGCAGACTTTGATAGATCACAGGGCTAATCATGAACCCATAACAGCCGTTCCCGAACCACCAAAGGCGAGTGGAGAAAAGAAAAAGTTCTAGAGCAAGCACAAGGGCAAGTCTTCACTGGATCCCTCCAAGAAGCAGCAAGTAGTGGCAGTTCATATCGCTCCTACTCCTGCCGCTGCCCCTACAACTCAAGCACCTACCAGTAGATATGCTTGTACCCTTCCAAAATGCGATAAGTGCAACTATTATCATCACAAGCTATGACGTGAAATGTTGTGCAATAGTTGTGGCAAGAAGGGGCACACAACTCAATTTTGCAAGACACAAGTCCAACCCACTAATCAGGCTTCTGGAGCTGGAGTAAGTCAAGCCTGTTATGGATGCGGTGAGATTGGGCATTACAAGAGGAATTGCCCAAAAGCAACATGTGGCAACACTGGGAGAGTGCTAGCTATGGGCAGGAGGAGGCTGTTGCTGACCCCACAATAGTTTCGGGTACGTTCCTCCTCAACAAATCTTATGCGTGCATTCTTTTTAATTCTGGTGTGGAAAGAAATTTTGTTAGTCATACATTCAAACATCTACTCAAGAATAAATCCCAACCTTTAACCAAAATCGTTTGTATTCTCAGGAAATCAGTAAACAGGCACTCCAACAGGATTTTGAGAAGACGGAGCGTATAGAGTCACGTCTTTTATATATTTTGCTATACTTTTGATGTACTCAAACTATGGAACAAACTAATGTAAATATCTTTATTTCAATGTAATAGTTGTGTTTTCTTTGAATACTATGATGCAATTGTTGTGATGTTGTATATGATGTCCTCCACCCCCGAACGTTTCCGCCGTTTCGGTTTGGGGGTGTGACACATATCAACAAATACACATAAATAATCACATAACATAAGCATATAAACATTCCTCAGGCCCCGCCCGAGATCAGACCGAAGTCCAGAAGCATACTAACATTCCTCGAGCATTGCCCGACATCGAACGGAATTTGGAAACATACAAATACAGACACTTGCAAGAAACATGAAGACATCAAGCATACAAACATTCCTCATGCATTGTCCGACATCAGACTAAAATTCGGAAAGCATATAAACATTCATCGGGCATTGCCTAACATCGTACCTTGTCACACCCCTGAACCAGGACGGCAAAAACATCTGAGGGCTGATGACATAATTTTATAGTATCATAACAGTTGAATATGAATGAAACATAGCATCCCAAACATCATACATTAAGAATACAATTTTAGTATTATTTACAACCATTTTTGTTCAAAATCAAATTTCGAATAATTGATAGATGGTAACCATGTTGTAGCATCTCCTGCTCTCAAAATGAATCGGGTACCTTTTTACTGGTTCCCTAAGAATACAAGTGATTTTATAAACGTCAAAAATGAATGTTGGTGAGTTCATAAGCATTTTTGTATGAAAAGGGTTTGTAACTACTTTGTTTAAAAATGTTTTTGTATGCTTCTAGAAAATCTGATATTTTCTATAATGTGAACTATGGTCTTAAACCCTAAGGCTAGAAATATAAGAAATAGTGTATTGAAAAGCAGTATTTTGTTTTATATTTTTATAAAACCGGTGAAGTGTAAGCTTCCCGTAAACCAAGATAGTTTCGTTAATCCCTCTGTGGGTTATTATAAATATGATTGATGTGATTGTTATGCCTGTACAACGTTCTTTAGATGCTGGAATTGGTAGATATTTTTCACCCTAGACTGGCCCGTCTAGCTATAGCAAACAGCTCAGGTGTGGGGATGTCAATCCCCATATAGATATATACACAACTATCTCGCTTTCCCTCCAGGAGACTCTAGTTATAATGTAGGACTTAAAGTGTATGCTAGGTTAGTATGGTGAAGAGAGAGTATCTCACTAGAGCATTAATAGATTTATGCGCACTACGACTCACTTTTCTTGTATCATGAAATAATTACACTATTGGAATTTTATGACATGAGTTTTATGACACACAAACTATACCATTAATAGTTTGCCTTGTATGTTTTTGTGTAAACTATTTATATAAATTTTATATAAATATCTATTTGTAAGGTTGTTAAAACATAATATTCTTGGGTTTCAGACCATCAAAAACTGTGACGACTAAAAAATATGACCATTTTTACTAGAAGAGTTACTTTTAGTAAAATCTCCAAGAATTTGTAGTTTTATACATCTCATATTTTACCGGGTGAAATTTGGTGTTACAAAACAGTTTGTGTTTGTCAAACTTACCATTTATCCCCAGAAGTCAGGATTTTTCTAACATCAAATGTTGACTATAACCCTTTTTATACAAAATATTTAATACCAATTTCAAATAGTAAAGATGAGACATGAATGTATCTAAAATACAACCATGTTATATATATATATATATATATATATATATATATATATATATATATATATATATATGTATGTATGTATGTTTGGTTATCTTTGTGTGTATCAACTCATACACACAATTTTTGATTAATCAAAATGGTGACAACCACATGATTCACAATTTTTATGTAGAAGGCAAGTAATATTTACTTTTTATACAAGAATTGTTTCATATTCAAACAAGTAGACATAGTGCATACAAATGTTCAAAGTACAAACACATTTCGTACTTATAATACCTTATGAGTCACAATTGTTATGTATATATGTAAGATGATTTCAACATTTTATGCACATATGATTTCATAAACAAGTTGATGCATGCAAATATCCATTGGGTAAACGTAATTTGACTTGTATCCCCCCCCCCCTAAAAGCATGTAAAACTCAAAAAGTTGGGGGTATGAAGGTCACCTTAGTTATTTTCATGTGTGGTAGGAAGGATGATGAAGAAGATTTCGAGTTTAGGATGGTGGTGATGAACTTGAAGAGGTTCTTGGAAAGGTTGGTGTTCTAAGGATCTAACACACGAAAAATGTGTGTAAACATGAAGAACCTAACAAAAAATGTATAAAAAACACTTAGGATTCATGAAGGAACTTACCAAAAACTCCTAGAACCGACCTTGAGGTGGTGATACTCGAAGAATGTGACTTTGTTTTAAGAAAGAATAGAAGTGAGTGAGCAAAAATCAAGTGACAAGAGTGAGATAACCCACTCTCAGCTGAAACCCTTAAATAGAGAGGGGGAGTGGCCTTTGTTGTTACTTATTGGTCATTTGGATGTCTAGTGTGGGTACTTGGTGGTTATTTAAGTGCCATGCACGGAGACATGATGGTCTGTTGTATGTCTTGCATGGTTGTTTGATGGGTAATGGGTTGTAAAGCAATGAGGTGTCACATGCATGGTCAACTCTTGGGTCTTGCACCACTAGCTCAAGAGTGGGGGTTTTCGACCTTAAAGTCCCTAATGGAAGTGTTTTCGGTTCCTCCACGTAAATTAGTTAATACAAGATTGTGAGACAACTCTTCAATTATACCATTCGGGGTACTAGCTAAATCCTCGACATTTAGTATAACCAGAGTCTCCTGGAGGGAGAGCGTGAGATTTGTGAATACATCTATTCGGGACTAACGATCCCACGCCTAAACTGCTAGCTATAGTTACGCAGTTATGCCTGGGGTGACAAATATCATACCGTCCGACACCTAAAGAACGTCATAGAGGTCACCAGTCATATCTAGCATGGTTATACGACTCACAATAGTATATACTAACCTTTGTTATGGGATTTCATGCTTCATTAGTTTTACTTTAAGTAATAGAACTACTATACGTTACACTAGGGGATTCCAGGGATACGACAAATGGTTTTATTTAGTAAAACTATCATACATATTCGAGGTAACCAGGGTTTTCAAACAGAATATACTATACATACGGGTGGTAACCAGGGTTTTCAAACAGAACATAATAACGAACATATATGTTAGAAAATATTGGATTTTCTTGGGAAGCATATAAACATTTTTTTACCGATTCCATGATAGGTTTTCATTACAAAAATATTTTTATGAACTCACCAGATTTATGCTGATACTGTTTCCAAATCGCTTGTATTCTCAGGAAATCAGTAGACAGGTACTCCCGCAGGCTTTTAAGAAGACGGAGCGTATAGAAACACGTCTTCTATATATTTTGTTATACTTTTGATATACTCAAACTATGAAACAAACAAATGTAAATATTTATATCTTAATGTAATGGTTGTGTTTACTCTGATTACTATGATGCAATTGTTATGATACTGTACATGATGTCCTCCGCCCCGAACGTTTTCGCTGTTTCGGTTTGGGGGTGTGACAACATTCAATTAATAATTGGATTCCAATCCATCACCATCAGTCTAACGAATTGGGCCCATAACCAGGGTAAAAGACCATTTTACCCTTCATCTAAATTGGTCCAAGTCCAAGGCCCAATTCAACTAATATGAAGGCCCAAATTCTACTTGGTAACCCAAGGCCCAAATATGGCCAAATCTTCCAAATTGGGCCCAAACCCATCATGGGCCTAAAATCCAAAGAACCCAAGGCACTAGCCAAAAGCCCAAATCAAAAGTCTAATGGCCTAACAAGGCCCTAATGAAGAAAACCCAACCTATGGCCCAAACCAGGAATGGAACCCCAAAAAGCCCATATTTTGAGTACGTGGGGTGTACTCAGCTTGTACGCTTAACGTACATCTTATGGGGCTAGTACACACAATGTACCAGCTAGGTACGCCCAAGGTACTCCTCAGTTGTCCACTCACTCTATTAAGCACTTAATCCATTGTGATTTCAAGCCAAACACTCATATAAGATTCTATAAGAATATTTATAATGTAAATATGGCAACTTTATACACATGCATGGCTTAATGGGGCTCACGAGCTCAAAAAGAGATTAATAAAGGTCTTAACACATATATGGGTCCAAATGCACCATAAAGTTGACATTTTTATGAACTTGGGGACTAAAAGGAGCTAAGATCTAGCATCTATAGCCTCTGGACTAGATCAAAAGCTCTCTTTAAGACAAAGGACCCTAAAAGATGCACAAATGTTCCAAAACTAGATCTAGCATAGAAGAGCACAAAGTTGTAAGATTTTTACCTCAAAAGGCTCTCTTTAACAAGCTCACAAACTCACTAACACACTTAAGGTTTCGTTTTCTGAGACAATGTGATAACCCGATATTTCAAGTCATTGTAATGATCTAAAGTCAAGTGTTGTAACTAGGGCTGTAAATGAACTGAACGTTCGGCGAACCGTTCGTGAACTGTTCGGCGGGAAGTTCGTTTATGTTCGTTTATTTAATAAATGAACGAACATGAACAAAAATTATCGTTCGTTTAGTTAAATGAACGAACATGAATAATGGTCTCGTTCGTTCATTTATGTTCGTGAACGTTCGTTTATGATGTTCATTTACGTTCGTTTATGTTCGTTCGTTTAAGTTTATTTATATTCATCTATATTCAATTATTTTTATTATATTTCTATATTATATGTTCGTTTATGTTCATATATGTTCAATTGTGTTTTTTTATCTTTGTTCGTTTACGTTTGTTCGTTTATGTTCGTTTAGCATGTTCACGAACATAAATGAACGAACATGAACAAAGTATTTTGTTAAACGAACGAACATGAACAAGAAAATATCGTTCGTTTATCCGTTCGTGTTCGTTTGTTGTTCGGCTAACTTAAACGAACGAACATGAACAAGACCTTGTTCGTGTTCGTTTGGTTCGTTTACAGCCCTAGCTGTAACCTATTTTTGAATTAATAAAAATAGTGTCAAAAATAAAATGCTCAAAAGTCTCAATTGGGTTGCATAAAGTAATAGATATCGTAATAAGGTTTTCAGAAATATAAAGAACACAATAATCTGAGTTATAACGAAGAATTTATGACCAATCGAAGATTCCGCAACTAAACCGATAAAACTCTATTAAGCGTATAACGAGAAATTTCAATAAAATACTTTTTAGCCTTAGGTATCTAAATAAAAGTCATAGATATCATTAAACCATGAACGTACGTAAAAAGAACGTCCAAATCTGACTTCGTATGAGGAAGTTATGATTTTTCTAAGCTTCGGGGTAGCGGTAGACAACTAAAAACTTGGAATAGAGATCGAGCGACTTTTAGCCGACGTAACCTAAACGAGAATTGAAGATCTCGACAATATTAGTACAACAATAAAAAGAAAGATGAAAACGGACATCGGATGAAGAAGTTATGAATTTTTAACGGACTTTTCCAGTCCCGGCCTATTAAAAATATATAATTAAAAATAAAGTCAAAATTTGCCAACGAAGTCTAAATGAAAGTTGTATATTATATTCTCCCCTACGTGTGGATATAAAGAACGTCAAAAATGGAGCTCGTATGCGAAAGTTACACATTTTAGAAGATTAGGACACACAAACCGAGGGGGAGTACGTGTAACGCCTGTAGATCAGGGCTAGTCAATTAGAGACGATAAGCATCAAAAATGACTTTTTGATGGAAGATTATTTAGAAGGATTAATCTTAACTAAGTTTTAGTATATGTCACAAGGTTTTTGTGCATATAAAGAACGCCGAAATCCGAGTTATAACGAAGAAGTTATGACTTGTTGAAGTTTCGCGACAGAACCGGCACGACACAGCGAGATGTAAATAGTGAATTTACGTTAGAGAGATATTTGGCCTTAGCAATCTAAATGAAAGTCGTAGAATACGTTAAACTGAAAGCGTGCATAGAAAGAATGCCCAAATATGACTTCGTTTGAGGAAGTTATGATTTTTCTAAGTTTCGACTTAGCGGTATGCAGCCCGAATACTCGAATTGAGATCGAGCGGTTTTTAGCCGAAACAATCTAAACAAGAATCGAAGATCTCGTCAATGGTAGTGAAACGATAATAAGACAGATGAAAACAGAGTTCAGATGAAGGAGTTATGGATTTTGAACGGAGTTTTCCTGTCCCGGCTTATAAAAAATAATATATTTATAATATAATAAAAATAAATCAAATTTAGCTAACGGAGTCTAAACAAGAGTTGTAGAGCATAATCTCACCAACGCATGGATATAAATAACATCGAAAACGGAGCTCGTATGCAAAAGATATGAACTTCTGAAGTTCGGGGGACGAACTTCTACCCCTGTTAGAGCTCATGAGGTGAGCATTAAGTTGCTCATGAGGTGAGCAGATGATGGACATCTTCCAGGGAAAGTGGCCAGGACGAACGTAATGACGTATCGAGCTCATGAGGTGAATATTAGAAACTCACAAGGTGAGAATTAAAAACTCACGAGATGAGTTTAGCATTTTTTTTTTCCCTATAAATAGAATTCAAGGGTCAGCCGATTTAGGTTGCTCATCTCTTACTCTCCCACTCCCTATACTCTCTCTAAGCCCTATCATTCCCGAGACCCGAAGCTAGTCTCGAAGCCCGAAGATCCCGAGAAGAAATATTCCCGAGCCAAAGCTCTGCCCGCGTGAAGCCCGGTTTTGGAGGAAAACATCCAGGTTTCATCGCAAAAGATTATTTTAAGAGACAAGGCGCTGCCCGATCATCTTCTGATGAAGTGAGTGTGTGGTTACTTTCTTCTAACAAATAAATATGAAGTATTTGTTATAAAATACGTGCTATGTGTTTATATATTGTTGTTTATTTGAGATGAGTGTGGAATGGATGTTTTATATAGTTTTTAAATGAGTTAAACTGTATATGTATTTTATCTCTACAAATGTGTTGGGTAGAACATGGGTAGATGAGATAGTTGGTGTGTGATAAAAGGATGAGTTGGATAATGAGATCAAGAGGTTATTTTTAGATCTGTGATTAGGTATCATATCAAGAGGCTAGTTTTAGATCTATGAGTATAGATTAGACCAAGAGGTTACTTTTAGATTCGGGAGTATGGATTAGGTAAAGAGATAAAACTTGTTATTAGTCCGGGAGTATGGATTAAGACTAAGTTAATTTTCCCTAGTCCGGGAGTATGGATTAGTCACATTTATTGATTCGGGAGTATGGATCATACCAAAATTAAGGTATAGTTAATTGTCCCTATTCTGGGAGTATTGATTGGGTATAATTATTGATCCGGGAGTATGGATCAGATCAGGAGGTTAGTTAGAGATTCGTGAGTATGGATCAGGTAGTTATAGATCCGTGAGTATGGATCAGGGGAAATGTTAGTTTTAGATCTGTGAGTATGGATCAGGTGAAAAGGTTAGTTTTAGATCCGTGAGTATGGATCGGGTGAAGAGGATAGTTTTAGATCTGTGAGTAGGGATCAGGTAAAGAAGAAAATTTTAGATACGAGAGTTTAGATCGTGTCGTTGTGAGGATCGATGGGGTGGGATAAGATTTGCCTTTATATGGTGAAATTGTACATGTTTGAATGTTCTATATTTATAAATATATGATATAACATTGTGGGATGAAAACCCTATATGCTCACCAGGCTCCCAAGCCTGACCCACTCAGTTTCCTTTGTATCACAGGTATCGATACGGAGATAAATTTCATGGAGAGATTAAAGGAGATGTAAAATCTTTAGTGTAAATAATGTAAGTTTTGTTTATGCTTATGTGTCTGTATCGGAACATGACATCCCAAAATTTTGTTATATAATGAAAATACATTTCTTTAGAGAAATGCTTTGATAAATCTTTATCATATTTTGGGAACAAATTCTGCAACTGTTTTCTTTAAAAGATTATTCTGATTTAAAAAACAAGCATAAACAAATTGGTCTTTTCTTGCCGTGAAATTGGGGATGTCACAATATGCCACGGTGTACGAGGGTACGCCCAGCGTACGCAACGCAGGGCCTCGGATCGGCCACGCATCCCCTATTGCCTTCTAGCCTGTCCCATCTGAAGTCCGGTATCCGACAAAGACGTCATGCATGACGTACGCACCGCGTACACGAGTACGCCCAGCGTACCCGCCGGAGGTACGCCCAGCCTACGAGGTCGGTTCCCACCCTATAAATAAGTGTGTGAGGCTTCCGAACTTATTTTCCAATTTACAACTTCTCTCCCATATTTTCTCACTTTTGAGCCCCTCGAGACTACCCCTAACTCCCCGGTTACGTATCCAAACTCCAACGAAGGCCTGAAGCTCCGAGACACCGGAGAAATTTACCGCATTCCGCTCGAAGTGTTGCCCGAGAAAAGTCTAGTTTTCTTCAAATCATCACACTTACCAGGTGAGTTCATACCCCTATATTTTCACGTCTTTACTATATTTAGGGGGGAAATACAAGTGAAACGCAAGAAAAACTTATGTTAAAATGTAAATTGTTACATACAATTTCTAATGCTTTATCTACATTTTGTATATAAATGTCAAATAAGTACAATACTGTTATTACAAATGTTCTAATTTACATGCAAAGTTGGTAATACATTAAGGTTTATCATTCAAATGAAACACACTTTTTGAAAAACTATAATAGGTATAGTTTACGAGATATTCATGATATTTTACATACTATAAACACTATAAAGAGGAAATACTTACATATACAATAAAAATGGACTTTTCATACGTAAATCTATTTGATACTAACTTTTGTGGGACGATTGACTTCACGTACTTTCAAGTACTCATTTCAAGTCTTGTATTATAAACCATAATCTCTTTTAGGGAGAGCGTGATACTTGTGAGACGGCTGACAATCCCTCACCTAAACTGTTAGCTACAGTTAAACCGAAAGGTCTAGGGTGACAAATGTTATAACACTCCAACGCCTGAAGAACGTTGTTACAGGCAGTATGGGTCAATAGAACGGTTATAAAACTTACATGGAGTATTAAAACATTATGATTTACGGGGCTAACAAACGCCTTAGTGATTATATATACATATATAAATCTACTTACACAAATTTTAGGTATGGAAAATACTTATGCATTTCGGATTTTTGAACTTTTAAAACTACCACACCTTTATGGAAAATATTGGATTTTCTAGAAACCAACTCAGTTAATTTATACAGAAAGGCATACAATTTAAATATAAAAACGCTTATGAACTCACCAACTTATTGTTGATATTTTTTTTTCAAAACTGCTTGTATTTCTCAAGGATTCAGTAATACAGGTAAACATTAGCTTTTGGGGAAGGGACGCTAAGGCGTCCGTTTCAAAAACTTATTAAATCATCATATTGTAATTTATTTTGAAACATGTATCACATGCAACAATGTAACTTTTTAAATTATAATTATGGTGGTTGTGTTTGCTTTCTTTACTATTTACTCAAACTGTCATGATACTACATGAAGTCATCCACCCTTAAACGATTCCGCCATTATGGTTTGGGGTGTGACAGACAAGGAGGATGGAGCCCGGCTAAACATGTCCAAATGAGGCTATAATAAGGTTTAAATAAGGTACAAACCCTAAAAATTAGGGTTTGCCTCAGACCCACATACGTCATGCGTACTCCACATATGACCCAAGTACGTTGTTAAGTTCCGCGATCAAGACATCAGGCTAGTAGGCTAGGCGTACTGTAACGCCCTATCGTGAATCGTTTCCCATTTTGGTGGGTGATGTAATTTAGATGATTTCGGTTTTAGGTTTGTGTTTTAGAGCCAAGGGGTATTTTGGGAAAGTGTCGGCTCAGGCTTTCATGGAAATTGAATTTCTATTCGGGAAATATTAAGGCGTGTATGAGTTGATAAAGCGTAGAGATTCTCATTACCTTTTCGTGGATATAAGGATCATCAAAATCGGATTTACAATGAAGAAGTTATGGCCTTCAGAGTATTTTTAGGGTTTAAGGGTAACCTTGGTACACGGGGTGTACATAGGGAGTACGTGGCGTGTACTGGTGCAAAGTGAAGTATACAGGGTGTAGAATCGTGTACGCTTAGCATACCAAGAAGTAATGATCGTGAAGCCTCATCTTCATACACTAGGCGTACGAGGAGTTTAAAAAACCCTAATATAAGTGTGTTGCACCCTATATAAAGACCTTAAGTCTTTAGGGTTGGCCTTCTTACCAACCTCCATGCCTCCTAAACCCTAGAAGATTGAGGGTGCTTGAGATTTTGAGATTTGAGAAGGATTTGGTGGTTATTTTTTCCTTTGTGAAGGAAGTGAAGAAGATTGAGGGTGCTTGGCTTAGTGATGAGTTCATAGATCCAGAATCATCACCCTTTTTGCAAGGCTTTAGAGGTAGAAAGTTCATACCTTGGCTTATAGATGTTTAGATCCTTTTGTGGCTTGATTTGTTATGTTTTTGGTCGCTTTTTAGGTTGGTTGTGGAGTTAACACATTTGAAGGACTTATTCTTTTGGGTCTGATCTTATTGGGAGTTCCTTATGTATAAAGGCGCCAAATTTATGGGGTATTGGGTCTCGTGAATGCATTAAGTTACATATTAAATCATGTTAAAGCTTAAGAGTTTCATTACCCATGCATGAACGTAAAGTTAGTAAGTTTACGTGATTAATCAGTCCAAGGAAGTAAGATATAGGTTGTGTGTAAAGTCTTTATGGAATAAGAGCATGAAATGGAAGTTGTTGTATGCGAGGGTACGTTAGGTGTATAAGCAAGTACGATTAGCATACAAGCCCTAAGGCTATTACGTTGCGCGTACGAGTTGAGTACCCCCCGCGTACTCAACAGGTTGGGCCCCAGATTGGTAGATCTTCAGTTTGGGTCATCTTTGGACTTAGGTGCTTTGGGCCCTGTTGGTCCATCATAATTCAATTGTTTTTGGACTAAGAATGTTTTTGTACATTGGTTTAAGGCCCATGAAAGGGTTTGGGCCCAATTTAGAAAATTGGGCCATATTTAGGTTTTGGGTGTTTAATTTGAATCTGGGCTTTTGGATTGTTGGATCGGGCCTTGGCTTTGGGCCAAGTTATGAAGAGGGTAAAAAGGTATTTTACCCTAGTTTGAACATTTAGTGTGGGTCGAATCCGATTATTGATGGATGATTAACTTGT